>NW_026648180.1:0-99000 GCF_950295315.1 Erinaceus europaeus | reverse complement strand
ACAGAAAGAGCAACTAGCCCAGCCAGATCTCACGCTCAGATGGGGTGTTTTTGACAGTCAAAGGTCTGCACAGCGCACTAGGGATTGGGCGACCTGAGACCCAAATGTTACATTGTAGATGGACTGTTTGCAGTTCTTGCTAACTAGGACATTGGACTGTCTCAACTCCTTCCCCTACAGCATGAAAAAAAGACTCTTGACAACCTTGGAGCAAATGGAGTGGGGGCGAGGGTGGCTGGTTGCATGTCTGAGCTGCCCAAGCCAGGTGTCTGTGTCAGGCCTTGGCAGAGGCTTTTAGGGGCCTAGTGGGCAGAAGGAGACTGTATGAGGCAGGCTTCAGGCAGGGGAGCCCATGAGTTTGTGCAGGGCTGTGTGGGTGTGGTCGCAGGGGGTTAGGGCAGGTGCCACTGCTGGATGGTGACATGGCAGCTGGGCTGACCTGGGCCCCAGGGCTGAAGGGCAGAAGCAGGGTGGCAGTAAAGTAGCTCAGGGAGGCACACTGTAGATGTTAGTTGCGGAGCTGGGGGACAGAGGGCAAAGGGAAAGGGGGCATCCTTGAGGAGGGCTCTGGACTAGAGATTGGGGGTGCTGGAGGCATGGAGGTTCCCAGGAATCAGGGACTGACAGGAACAGATTCCTGCACCCACCCACTGGATAGAAGCTGCAGCAGCCAGACCAGCAGCCCTGGCTTGCCTAGACCAAGGGCCCTGAGTGAGTCCCTCTGAGGATGTGGAAGAGGAGGAGGAAGTGGAGGAGGAGGAGGAAGATGAGGAGAAGGAATAGGAGGAGGAAGAAGAGGAGGAGGAGGAGGAGGAAAGGCAGCAGGGCAGCTGTCAGTAGACAATGGGATTAATAGAGGCCTCCATTATGGAGGAATGTGTCAAGGAAGGCACCCACCAACCCTCAGGGGCAGCTCAGGGCACCAAGGGACCTGTTGTGGGTATCACTGGGACAGGGACTGTCAGTCAGTCAGCAAGACTGTGTGTCAGTGCACATGGTGGGACAGGGGCCTGGCTGACCTTGGGCTGGGCTGTCAGATGCCAGCCCCTTGCCCAGACACATACCAATCTGCCCATAGCCCCTTGGCCTGGCCGACCAGCACCTGCTTTGGCCTGGGGCTCTGGCTCTGGTGGCTGGCCACCACCCCTCAGGTCAAGTTCAGCGTGGGGGTCATGGCTGCTGGTCAACTGGATGGGCGGGGTCCCCATGGCCTAGCAACCACAGGAACCCTGTTTGATGTCCTAGCCCCTGGCATTCTGTGCTGGCCACACTGGCACTGGGCAGCCCAACGGCCCTGCCACTAGGTCAGCCAGCAGAGCCCAGATGCCTGAGCCCGGGCACAGAGGGACGGAAGGATGGGAAGACAGTGCTGACCGACGAGGGACCTCAGGGCTGGCAGCCAAGAGAAGACAGGTGGAGGTGTGCCCGGGATCCAGTGAGCCCAGGCCAGAGCTGCCTGCATGCCTGCCTGCCTTCCTGGATGTCTGTATGCTGCTTTTGTCCAGGTAGGTTTCTCAGGTCCCCACCACTCCTGTTCTCTCCTGAATCTCTCCTGTCCTCTCCATCCACTCCCCTCTCCTCTCCTCTGCACTTTGCTTCTCTCCTTTGTCTGTCCTCTCTTCTGGGTGCCCTGCTCAACAGCTCCAGCACTTGTGATGGTTCTCCAGTGACAGCTGTTCGCAACCCCTTCCACCCCTCCCTGCCCCTGACGTGACCCAGCTCACAGGGTCTCCGGCTGACCCCATGTACACCCACAACCCCCAACACATTCCCTGGTTCAGCCCCTCTGCCCTATTCAGCCGAACTGGCCCTTTTGCAACTGACCTATTCATTGTTTGTCTTCACCATTCAAGGAGAGATCTCCTTTTGTACTCAGCTTGGTTGACTGGTGGATGGGTGGATGGATGGATGGATGGATGGACAGGTCAATGGATTGGTTTTGTAGAGGCAGAGTACCATCTAGAGGTACTTGAGACCGCTGGTGTCAGAGCCCTAGTCTAAGTCAATTGGAAAACATGAATTCATCAATAACAAAAATGAATAACTACCTAAATAAATAAATAAATATAAAACCTGGGTTAAAAATACATGGCGTGTTTGCCTTTCTGCATATGGTATGCTGTGAGGATCTTAACAAGGAAAGCATTGTCCTGAGTAGCCCCTTTGAAGTAGTGGAATATTTCATTTTCCTTTTTCTTTTTTGACTTTCTATTTTCTTGATTATTTATTGGAATAAAAAGACAGGAATTGAGAGGGAAGGGAGGTATAGAGAGTTTGATACACAGAGAGAGACAACTGCAGCACTTCTGCACCACTTGTAAAGATTTCCCCCTTCAGGTGGGGACCAGGGTCTTGAAGCCCAGTCCTCCTGCATTGTAACATGAGTGCTTAACTGGGTGTGGCACACCTGGTACCCTTGATGGGACACTGTTTTTAGCAAGGAAAAGAAATTCTCGTGGAAAGGTAATAAATAAATAAATAAATAAATAAATAAATAAATAAAGTGCATTGACATTAACTAAGTGGAAACACACAGGGACATATACATCTCTGTTGCCTGTATTACTTATTCATTGATTGATTGATTGCCTCAAGGGGTTATTGCCACAGGTCAGTGCCTCCGCCACGAATAATCCACAGCCCTGCACTCCATTTGTTCCCCTTTCGCTGCCCTTGTTGCTTGGTCACTGTGGTGGTTATTGTTGCTGTTGTTGTTCTTACTGACACTTGCATCTGACAGAGAGAAAAGGAGAAAGCAGGGGAAATACAGAGTGAGAGAGAAAGATGAGCCCCTAAAGACCTGCTTCTCCCCCTGTAAAGCGACTCCCCTGCAGGTGGGGGTCTGGGCGGCAAACCCTTGATCCTTCCACCTGTCCCCTCTTTTCGTGAGCACCACAAGCCCTTAACCCTCTGACATACCGCCAAACCTCCCTGGATTTACTTTTGAAGGCAATATGACCTGCCTCATTTTGAAACCTCATTATCCTGAGGATGAGTCCTGGAGACAGTGTCATGATAGGACACATGGAGATCTCTGATATCAGAGAGCAACTGGAACAGCAGATGGGGCTCTAGTGCCAGGGCAGGAGCAAATCCACATCCACCCTCCATGGAGTCCACCTGCCTGCATTTTGGTCCTTTTCCCTCCAAGAAAGGTTTTTCCCTTTTTTCACTGAGAAACAGGCAGCAGACAGGTTACCCAGGCAGAGGAAAAATAAATAATAAAAAGCCTTTTTTTTTTTTAACCATAGTGAATGACCATCTTTGGGAAGTACAGGTTTTGAACCTGAAAACAATGTCTGTCTGTCTCCTAGTCCACAGAAAGAGCCACTGGCCCAGCCTGAACTCACGCTCAGATGGGGTGTTTTTGCCAAGCAAAGGTCTTCACAGCGCACTAGGGATTGGGCGGCCTGAGATCCAAATGTTACATTGTAGATGGACTGTTTGCAGTTCTTGCTCCCCAGATCATTGGACTGTCTCAACTCCCTCCCCTACAGCATGAAAGAAAGACTCTTGACAACCTTGGAGCAAATGGAGTGGGGTCGAGGGGAGCTGATTGCATGTCTGTGCTGCTCAAGCCCAGGTATCTTTGGGGGGCCTTGGCAGAGGCTGTAAGGGGACTAGGGGGCAGAAGGAGACTGTTTGAGAGGCAGGCTGCAGGCAGGGGAGCCCGTGAGTTTGTGCAGGGCTGTGTGTGGGTGTGGTGGCAGCGGGTTAGGGCTGGTCCCCCTGCTGGATGGTGAGATGGCAGCTGGGCTGGCCCTGGGCCCCCAGGGCTGAAGGGCAGAAGCAGGGTGGCAGTAAAGTAGCACAGGGGGGCACACAGTAGATATTAGTTGGGGAGCTGTGGGACAGAGGGCAAGGGGAAAGGGGGCATCCTTGAGGAGGGGTCTGGACTAGAGAGTGGGGCGAGCTGGAGGCATGGAAGGTCCCAGGAACCATGGACTGACAGGAACAGATTCCTGCACCCACCCACTGGATAGAAGCTGCAGCAGCCCTGTCTTGCCTAGGCCAAGGTCCCTGGATGAGTCCCTCTGAGGATGAGTAAGAGGAGGAGGAGGTGGAAGAGGAGGAGTAGGAGGAGGAGGAGGAGGAAGAGGAGGAGGAATAAGGGGAGGAGGAGGAGGAGGGGCTGGAGGTCAGCTGTCAGTAGGCAAAGGGATTAATAGAGGCCTCCATTACGGAGGCATGCGACCAGGCAGGCACCCACCAACCCTCAGGGGCAGCTCACGGCACCCAGGGACCTGGTGTGGGTATCTCTGGGGCAGGAACTGTCAGTCAGTCAGCAAAACTGTGTGTCAGTGTCCATGGTGGGACAGGGGCCTGGCGCACCTTGGTCCCCAGCCCTGGGCTGTCAGATGCCAGCCCCTTGCCCCGACACACACCAATCTGCCCATAGCCCCTAGGTCCGGCCAACCTGCACCTGCTTTGGCCTGGGGTTCTGGCTCTGGTGGCTGGCCACCACCCCTCAGGTCAAGTTCAGAGTGGGGTCATGGCTGCTGGTCAACTGGATGGGCGGGGTCCCAGTGGCATAGCAAACAGAGGAGCCCTCTGTGATGTCCTAGCCCCTAGCATTTTGTGCTGGCCACACTTGCACTGGGCAGCCCAACTGCCCTGCCACTAGGTCAACCAGAAGTACCCAGACGCCTGGGCCCTGGCACAGAGGGACGGAAGGATGGGAAGACAGTGCTGACTGACGAGGGACCTCAGGGCTGGCAACAAAGAGAAGTCAGGTGGAGGTGTTCCTGGGATCCAGGGAGCCCAGGCCAGAGCTGCCTGCATGCCTGCCTGCCTTCCTGGATGTCTGTATGCTGCCTTTCTCCAGGTAGGTTTCTCAGGTCCCCTCCACTCCTGTCCTCTCCTGTCCTCTCCTGTCCTCTCCTCTCACCATCCACTCCCCTCTCCATTCCTCTGCACTTTGCTTCTCTCCTTTGTCTGTCCTCTCTTCTGGGTGCCCTGCTCAACAGCTCCAGCACTTGTGATGGTTCTCCAGTGACAGCTGTTCGAAACTCCTTCCACCCCCTCCCTGCCCTTGATGTGACCCAGCTCACAGGGTCTCCTGATCACCCCACCCACACCCACACCCCCCAACACATTCCCTTGTTCAGCCCCTCTGCCCTATTCAGCCGAACTCGCCCCTTTGCAACCTACCTATGTATTATTGTTTGTCTTCATCATTCAAGGAGCGATCACCTTTTGTACATAGCTTGGTTGACTGGTGGATGGATGGATGGATGGATGGATGGATAGCTGGATGGATAGCTGGATGGATAGCTGGATGAATAGTTGGAATGGTGGATGGATGGATGGACAGGTCAATGGATTGGTTTTGTAGAGGCAGAGTACCATCTAGGGGTACTTGAGACTGCTGGTGTCAGAGCCATAGTCTATGTCAAATGTAAAACATGAATTCATCAATAACAAAAATGAATAAGCACCTAAATAAATAAATAAATAAATAAATATAAAAACCGGGTTAAAAAATACATGGCGTTTTTGGCTTTCTGCATATGGTATGCTGTGAGGATCTTAACAAGGAACGCATTGTCCTGAGTAGCCCCTTTGAAGTAGTGGAATATTTCCTTTTCTTTTTTCTTTTTTGACTTTCTATTTTCTTGATTATTTATTGGAATAAATAGACAGGAATTGAGAGGGAAGGGAGGTATAGAGAGTTTGAGACACAGAGAGAGACACCTGTAGCACTTCTGCACCACTTGGAAATATTTCCCCCAGGAGGTGGGGACCAGGGTCTTGAAGCCCAGTCATCCAGCTTTGTAACATGAGTGCTTAACTGGGTGTGGCACCACCAAGAAAGGAGAAATCTACAGGGATGGGGTGGGGGTAAATAGCATAATGGTTATAGAAAGAGACTCTCATGCCTGAGGTTTCAAAAGTCTCAGGTTCAATCACTTGACACCAAACCCCCCACCACCATCTGGTGACAGAGAGGGACTTAGAGAGAGAGAGAGAAATCTACACACAGAGACTAACCAGAGCACTACTCAGCTCTGGTTTGTGGCCTTGTGGAATGAATCTGGCTGGCACTTTGAGGTCTCAGGGGAAAAAGTGAAGGTCTTTTGTATAACCAAATGTTATACAACTTCTTTTGTATAAACCAAACCCCCACCCCTGCCCCCCCTTTCCTTCTCCCCCCCATCAGGGTCTTGTTTTTTCCACAAAACAACAAGAGCTGAGACAGCATTGACAAGAATAACATTAACAACAACAATGGTAACAAGAAGGGCAAAAAAATGGGAAAAACAACCTCCAGGAGCAGTGGATATGTAGTGCAAGCAGCACTGAGCGCCAGCCATAATACAAACAAACAGGCAAAAAAAGAAGAAAAAAAAAAGAAGAAAGAGAAAAGTAAAGAAAACAAGAGCTGAGCAGTGCTCTGGTAAAAATTAAAACATAACATTAGTGGGAGTCCGGCAATAGCGTAGCACGTTAAGCGCGCTTGATGCAAAGCTCAAGGATGGAAGGAAGGATCCCGGTTCGAGCCCTCGTATCCCCACCTGCAGGGGAGTTGCTTCACAGGCGGTGAACACCCTCCTAGAATGGCAACAACAGCAACAGGAACAGCAACAGCAACTGCAACAGCAGTGCAGGGGGAGTGTTCTAGGAAAGGAAAAGTAGATCTAAGCTTCCTTCCTCTCCCCCCCCACCCAGGTTTATGTCTGTGGTTCTGTGCCTACAGTATGAATCCACTGCTCCTAGAGGCCATCCCCGACCCCCCCCGCTTTGTATGGCCCTGGTTGTTCATCATTACCGTTGTTATTATTGCTGTCGTTGTTGTCGGATAGGACAGAGAGAAATCCGGAGAGGAGGGGAAGACAGAGAGGGGGAGAGAAAGATAGACACGTTGGGGTAGGGGTTGGGAGGGGGCTTGACTGTAGCGCTGTGGTTTGGGAGCACATGGTACAAAGTGCAAGGACCAGGGTGGGCATCCCAGGTCGAGAGCCTCTCGCATGGCGGTGGCGGTGGGGGGAGGCTCAAAGAATCTGTGAAGCGGGTCTGCAGGTCTGCTCCCGGCCATGTGTACTTAACCCTCTGCACTACCACCCGGGCCTCCCCAGTCCCTCCATTCTTTCCAGAGAGAGAGAGAGACAGAGACAGAGACAGAGAGACAGAGAGAGACAGAGACAGAGTACAGGGTGTGAGAAAGACATGAAAACAACACACCACGGCCTTTGGAGTTCCATCTATTTTCTTTTTTTTAATATTTATTTTATTTATTTATTCCCTTTTGTTGCTCTTGTTGTTTTATTGTTGTAGTTATTATTGTTGTTGTCGTTGTTGGATAGGACAGAGGGAAATGGAGAGAGGAGGGGAAGACAGAGAGGAGGAGAGAAAGATAGACACCTGCAGACCTGCTTCACCTCCTGTGAAGCGACTCCCCTGCAGGTGGGGAGCCGGGGTTCGAACCAGCATCCTTATGCCAGTCCTTGTGCTTTGCGCCACCTGCGCTTAACCCACTGCGCTACAGCCCGACTCCCAGTTCCATCTCTTTTCATCCTCAGTGGTTCTCACTGTGGTTTCTTAGATTTCTTCCTATGAAATGAAAAGTTACATTGTGGCTGTCCAGAAGGTTGCGAGGTAGATAAATAAAGTATTGGACTTTCAACTACAAGGAGGTCCTGAGTTTGACCCCTGGCAGCACATGTACCAGAGTGATGTCTGGCTCTTTCTCTGTCTCCCGTTGTATCTTTCTGCTTCAGAAATAAGTACAATCTTAAATAAAATAAAATTAAATGAAAATAAAGTGACAAACCTTTGTGTCCTGAACCCTATCACCATGTAAATGGATAGTTTTAGTGATGCCTCCATGAGAGGGCATGTGTCACGTGGTGAGGGGACTCAAGGCAAGTAGGGAGAGAGTGAGAAAATAAATAATTTAAAAAGGGATGGTAGTGGTGGTGGTAGAGGAGGAGGAGGAGGAGGAGGAGGAAGGGGCACACAGTCAATGAATTAAAGTGAGTCAGTCAATTAATTAATTACTCAAAAATCAATTTTTTCCGGGCTCGGGGTAGGTGTATTTAGGAAACTATATACCCCTCCCAAAGGGGAGAGGGGTGAATTCTTAGAAAAGAAAGGAGAGGCCTAATCCCTCCACCTTTTCTGTGTGTGTATGCCTGTGTTTGGGGGGGGATGTCAATGTGTAAATGGCCTTTATACACACATGCACACACACACGCACACACACACACCAACATCTGTGGAGTTCCACCTATTTTCATCTTTGTTGCTGTCTCGTACACTCTTAGATGTTCTCATTTTAATGTAAAATGATGTTTTAGTCTGAACCTTTTCTGATCACATGCAAAGAAATGGCATTTTTCTGGGTTACTCTCATCCATCTCTCTCCTTCCCTCCCTCCCTGCCCCCCCCAAAGTATTTTATTAGAGATGGGACTTAGAACAAAAAAGTGTGTGTGTGTGAGAGAGAGAGAGAAGAGAGAGTTGTGTATATGCCTGTCTTCCACACTTTTCACCATTAACAAAGGAATAGGTTTATCACAGAGATTCTCATGCATGAGTCTCCCAAGTACCAGGTTCGATTCTCCACCCCCCCAACATAAAGGAGAGTTGAACAGTGCTGGGGTGGGGGGCAAGAAGGAGGATAAACAAGGGCAACAAAAGGGGGAAAAATGGACCCCGGGAGCAGAGATTCATTGTGCAGGCATGGAGCCCAGCAATAACCCTGGAGGGATAAGAAGGAGAAGGAGAAGGAGGAGAAGGAGAAGGAGAAGGAGAAGGAGGAGAAAGATAAATAGATATAATATATATATATTTCATTTCAATCATAGGAACTGAGGCACTGAAATAGGCAGATGGGAACACTGGTCTTTTCTGGTTTGACAGTGGTGTGCTTTGCCTTGGGACATCTGGGGCCTCTAGCCAGAAAAGGCATGGTGGTATGCAGCAGGATCACAGGAGACCTTTCTCTCTCTCTCTCTCTCTCTCTCTCTTTCTCTGTTTCCTTCCTTCCTCCCTTCCTTCCTTCCTTCATGGGGGGTGTTGTTAATGGTTTACAGTCCACAGAAAAATACAACAGTTTGTACATGTACAACATGTCTCATCTTTCCACATAACTCTTCAACCCCCTCTAGGTTCTCCTCTCCCATAGTGTCCCAAGAGCTGAACACTCCCCCCCCCACCCCGACCCCCACCCCAGAGTCTGTTACTTCCGTGCCATAGATGACAGACTGACATCTTTCTCTCATTAGTATTTCAATGCTGGAAGCAAAGAGCTTGTTCATGGCTCCGCCTCCTCCGCCTCTGCCTCCGCCTGCATCTGTAGCCTCAGGTTCCCCCTCCCCCGCGGAAGAAATTTCTTTTATTCATTTATTTTATTTTTCATGGGGAAATGACCACTGACCACAGGTTGGGGAGATGGAGAGCAGGAGGTGTGTCCTTTCTAGAAACAGATAGTGTTTTTGTAAGGAGAATGAATGAATGAAGGAAGGAAGGAACTGGATCTTGCCAGTGTGGACCATCCTTTCAAAGGTTTCATTCAGATGCAGATAGTCCCAGCTTTGGGGCGGGATGGTCTTTTTTATCTTCCCTCAACACTCAACTGTTGTTTTTGTTTTTGTTGTTTCCAAGCTGCAGAGAGAGGGGGGAGGGGGGAAATGAAATGTGCTTTCTTTTTTCTTTTCTTTTCTTTCGTTCTTTTTTTTTGTTTTTTGTTTTTTTGTTTGTTTGTTTGTTTTGTTGTTGTTTTCAAGTTGAGGTAGCTCGAACTGTTTTCCTGAGGCCAAAGTAGTCCAGCATGAAATTTAGTGGTGGGGTGGGTGTTTGTAGAGGGAGGAGAAGGATAAATTAAAAGAGAAAGCAAGCAAGCAAGCAAGCAAGCAAAGAAAGGGTGAGTGAAAGAGCATAATGTTTATGCAAACAGACTCAAGCACTGAGACTCCAAGGTCCCAGGTTCCAGCCCCCACACCACCATAAGCCACAGCTGAGCAGTGCTGTTGGGAGAAGGAGAAGGAGGAGGATGAGGAGGAGGAGGAGAAGGACACACCCTGCTTTCTGTATTCTTTCCTCTTCTTTCACAAGTAGTGAAGCAGGGCTTCAGGTGTCTCTCTTTCTCTCCCCCACTCCCCCCACCCCTTCCCTCTCAATTTATGGCTATCTCTATCCAAGATGTAAAGATAATTTAGTGATCCGGGAGGTGGCATGATGGATAGAGCATGAGGCCCCCGAGTTCAACCCCCCGGTAACATATGTACCCGGGTGATGTCTGGTTCTTTCTGTCTCCTCCTGTCATTCTAATAAATAAATAAATAAATAAATAAATAAATAAGGGAGTCAGTCAGGCATGAGCACAGCAGGTCAAGCCTGCACGTGGCACAAAGGGGGGCAAGGACCACCGGTGTGAGGATCCCGGTTCAAGCACCCGGCTCCCCACCTGCAGGGGAGTTAGTTGCTTCAAAAGCAAGCAGTGGTGAAGCAGGTCTGTCTACAGATGTCTATCTTTCTCTCTCTGTCTTCCCCTCCTCTCTGTCCTATCCAACAATGGCGACGAAAATAAACCAAAGACAACAAAAGGGAATAAATAAGTAAATAAATAAAATATTTTGAAAAGATAATTTGTTTATCTTGAGAGAGAGAGAGAGATGCACAGCCTTCTCTTCTCCTCTGACACCCCACCCCCCCAACACACACACAAACACACAATCTGTTAAGCTCTCTCAGGCATGTAATAGACAATGAATATACTAAAATAGAATCAGACACGAGAGAAAGGGACCCCGGTGATACCAAGATTATGCAAAAGACTTTCATGTATTGGACTCCTCTGAGGTTACAACTTCAGTCAGTCCCTGGTGCCTTCACAAAACCTGTACGTGCAAGACAGGGAATCCTGTTCCTCAGTAGCTCTTGAGATGAACAACAGCAGAAATAAGGCTTTGTGACACACAACCCCCAGCTTTATTCATTCATACATTCAGCAAGCAAGCGAGCAAGCAATGTGTGTTGTTCCCTTGACCCAGTTTTATTTTCTAAAGGAATGTGTGTGTGGTCTTGGACAGACATGATACATATTATATACAGACATTTATTTTCTGCTCATATATAAAAATATATAGATATATAAATCCAGTGAATAAAAATGGCGGGGGTGAGGGAAAGGAAATTGGGGGCGGTGGCTACCTACCAGGTACCCTTTCTCTGAGGAATCCCCAAAACTCTGCTCACCACCACCCTTCACCCTTCACTTCAGTCCACTCCACTCCACTCCACCCCAACCCACCCACTCATTTACAATGCAAATTTCTGGCCAGAATGATACAAAGTGTTGCCGAGCAGGGGTAGAGAGGATAATGGTTATGCTAAGAGACCCTCATTCCTGAAGCTCCACAACCATGGCCAGGAAGCCTGTGGCGTTTCAAGGAGCCAGAGTGCAACATCATTCAGACTTCCGTTCCAACTCGCAAATTCTTCTGCCAGAGACTAAGTCCCAGGGGAGTGCTGGTCGACCCGCCTGCTCCACAAGGCGGCAGTCCAGGAAACGGGTGGCGGGGTGGCGGGGTGGCGTGGTGGCGGGATCCTGGGATCCTAAGGCGGACTTCATCCAGCGATTAAGTCCCAAGGGAGTTCTGGTCGACCCGCCGGCTCCACAACGAAGGCAGTCTGAGATTCGGGATCCGAGGGTGCCACGGCGGACTTCATCCAGAAGCACAGTCGACCCTCGAGCCACTGCGTCAGCGACCAATTCCCAAGGGACTGCTGGTCGACCCTTGAGCCGCTCCGCCAGCGACCAAGTCCCAAGGGACTGCTGGTTGACCCGCCGCCTCCACAACCGCGGCCCTATGATCCATCCAGTGGCCGCGCTGCGACAGCGGACTCTGCCGCCATCCGGAGTCGGGAGCGGGCTGCTGGTCGACCCCACGGCCGGTCTGGGAGGACGGGCGCGAGCACCGCGCCGACGCCTCGAGGCGCTTTGCCACCCCCCCCCCCACACCCGCCTCCCGGGCAGCGGGTGGGCGGGCGGGCAAGAGCGCCCGCGAGGGCCCGGCGGCGGACTGGGCGTTTGCGCGAACGCGCCGCCACACTCGCGGAGTGCGCCGCGTCCCCCCCCCCCCCCCGAGCCCGGACACCCAGGCGGAGATGGATGGGAGAAGGCAGGGCAGGGCAGGGGCCGGACGGGATGGATGGATGGACCGACCCCGCCCCTCCACCTCCCCCCCCAGAGTGTGGGAGAGAGCGAGAGCGAGACAAACCCTTGTGTCAAGGGCTGACTTTCAATAGATCGCAGCGAGGGAGCTGCTCTGCTACGTATGAAACCCTAACCCAGAAGCAGGTCGTCTACGAATGGTTTAGCACCAGGTTCCCCACGAACGTGCGGTGCGTGACGGGCGAGGGGGCGGCCGCCTTTCCGGCCGCGCCCCGCTTCCCAGGACGAGCGGCTCTCCGCACCGGGCCCCGGTCCGGAACGCGCGGCGGCGGCGGCGACGACCGGCCGGTCCGACCGGCTGGCCTCAAGCCGCCCGCCGAACGTCTGCCCGGGCAGCGCCGCGGCGGTGTCGCCAGGCCGGCAACACTCACTCCCCTAGTAAACTGCAGCTACGGCATGCGTCCAGAGAGTGGTATGCGCACAGGCCACCAGGGGCGCGACAGACCGGCTAGACAGCTGGGCTCCTGTAACTCTCGCTGGTCAAGCGCAGCCAGATCTCTCCCCTCTGCCTCTGCAGCCTGAACTCGGGAGGAGGCGGCGGCAATATAGAAGCGGCCGCCAGGGGGCACCCTACACTCATCCCCTTGAGCTGAGAAAGTGAAAGTCAGGCCGCTGGCGACAGCGGTGGCGGCGGCGGACCACCACGGCGGCGGCGGTGGCGATGGCAGCAGCGGACGCCCGCGGACCCCGGGAGGATCGCCGAGACGGCGTCCCCCGGCAGGATCAGGGCGCGCACGTGCACACACACACACACACACACACACACACACACACACACGGCCAAGCCGGACATGCATTCCTCAGTGCGTGACTGAGTGACAGAGGGAGGGAGTGCATGGAGGGCACGGAAAAGGGGGAGGAGGGAGGGAGGTAGCCAGGTGGGAGGGAGTCCATGAGCAAAGGTTAGTGACTGAAGCAGCGGTGTGGGCAGTGGTGGCAGGGCCCAGGCAGGAACCCGGCTCCTTGCATTTCTTTCTCTGTGTGCTTAACCTGGTGCACCGACACCTGGCCCCCCAATCTTTCTTTCTGAACTAGGGGGAGGTGTATTTAGAAAACTGTACATCCCTACTCCTAAAGTGTGTTTGGGGGAGAGGGAACAGTAAGTGTTGGGGGTTCAAGGTAGTTAGTCCCTCTATGGAGAGAGAGAGAGAGAGAGAGAAAGAGAGAGAAGAGGGGTGTGGGAAGGACACCTTTGGAGTTCCCTATGGTTTATTGGATTTCATTCTTTTAAAGGAAAAGTTACAGTTTATGCTGAACCCCTTACAATGTATCCAGATTGTTATATTGAAGAGTAGATTTAAAAAAAAAAAAGGAGGGGGGAAGGCAGGAGGGACAGTCCAGAATATTGCTGAATTCTGGCAACTGGTCTTGGTCTATGGGGATCCCACCTGAGACCTCAGCTTCCTCTCTCAAATGAAAATACATGATAGATAGATAGATAGATAGATAGATAGATAGATAGAGTCGGGTGTTGGGTGGTGGCGTGGCACACTGGGTTAGGCACACATAGTATGCAATGGAAAAAAAATACACACACACACGCACATAAATATTCCCCTCCCAAGTTATTGCTGGGGCTCGGTGCCTGCACCAGGATTCCACTGCTCCTGGAGGCCTTTTTTTTTTCCCCCCTCTCAGTTTTGTTGCCCTTGTTTATATATATATTTGCCAGGAGCCATCTCTCTGCTTTATAGATGATAAGCTTTGAGACAACGGAACCCCTCAAGACAAATGTTAATTCCCCCCTGGGCAGGCCGTTTCCCCTTAGGTAAACCATTTATCAGTAATCAAGTGAGTCAACACAAGTGAATCAACACACAGTTTGGTTCCTGCCATTTGTTGCAAGGAGCATTCCTCTTTGAAGTTTGCTCCCCCTTCCCCTCCTCCAGCATTCCCTCTCCTTCCCCAAAGCCTTATAATGACTGTATTCTCAATAAAATTTAGAGCTTGATCAGAAACTTGACTTGCTCTCGTTCTTCGTGTCTCTTGTCCCTATCATTTCAGGTCTCATTGGGTTCCTAGCCCCTGTTCACCGCCCTGCTGGTCGGGGCATTCTGGCGCCCGGAACGTGGGACGAAGAAGCCTTCTGGACCTAGAAACTCCGCTGATAGAGAGGGTAGGCCTACCCGAATTCACCGAGTCACTGCAGCCCGAGAGGGGTAACGCAAAGACTCGCAGAAATCGCCACGGAAATACCCGCCCGTGAGACGCATCTGGAGGAGAGTGTTCACAGCGGCTGAGGTAAGCAATACCATGGGACATGAATTCAGCAAACTATTTATTCATTAAAGGACTCAAGGAGTCACTCAAGACACGAAGAAATAGGGTTAAAAAAATTAAAGAAGTTTTTAGATTATATTGGAAATATTTGCCCCTGGTTCCCCCAGGAAGGCACTATAGATAAAAAGCGTTGGAGGAGAATTGGTGACTGTCTTAATGATCACTATCAGTCTTTTGGTCCTGAACGTGTACCTGTTTCTGCCTTTTGTTACTGGAATTTAATTAATGATATCTTAAAAATCTATAATAATCACCCTGATATTAAAAACCTTATTAAAGAGGGTGAAAATGTCCTCCGGCAACTTTCTAGTCCACCGTCCAGGACAAAGTCCCCATCCCCATTCCCTTCTGTGATTATTGATCTTGATCCCCCAGTACCCAGTCAAAATAAAAGCCTCCCAGCACCAGATGAAAGTAAAAGCCCTGTTTCCCTCCCTACAGGTCCCTCCTCACTTACTAAAGTTCCCTTTATTGACCCTCCTATTGCTAATTCACATGAGAATGAAACCCAGCATTCTTTCCCCTGCCTCTATCCAGTTTTACAAAAACCCCCCTCTCCTGAAGCACTTCCCGCAGAGAATGAGGCTTTGCTAGAAAAAGAGGCTGCCAGATACTACAATCCCGATTGGTGTCCTCCTCCCTTTAATTCCCCTCCCTATATCCGTGCTCCCACTCTCCAGCCTGACCCTCTCCTTGACAATCCCTCTGTCAGGTGGGCACTCTCAGGAGTCCTTCCAGGAATTTCCACCCTCCGCAAGGTCCTTGCTGACCGGAGAGAGCAGCTTCAATTAATGAAAGAAATAGCTGCAGTTACAGAAGAGCTTACATTTTTAGCCTCACCAAAAAACCTAAACCCAATCCCTAAAACTAAAACTAAAACTAAACCATCCAAATCAAACCCGGTTTTGGCTTTCCCTGTTACTTGGAGCCAGGCTCAAACTGGCTAGCCCTAACCCCTATGCTCTTCCTTGTCCAGACTGCCTCCCTACACCACCGCCCCTCCGTTTTGTGCTCCGGTCCTTGACTTGGCCAATAATACTGATTAGACCACTTTCTTTAAAACTGTAAAATGTACCTTAGCCCAGAAAAAAAAATTTCAAAAATTTTTCTCTGCGCAGTGGCTGTAAACTAAGCCTGCCTGTTCCACCCTCGCAGCCAATCACGGCTCAGAGCCCCTGATCCACAGATTGGCAAATTCAGTCAGTCAATCATTCCCCTAAGCCACAAAGGCCCCTCCTTTGGGGGGGGGGTAGCGAGTCTGTGAGTTAGGAATCCAAAAACCAAAAGCGGTTTTTCAAAGGGAAAATTTTCCTTTCACCAAGAATGTATGTTTTAAGTCTGTGCTAACCTTGTTTTCATTAATGTGTGTTAACCCCTAAGTAACTAAAGTTTTTTTTAAGTTTTAAATAAAATTTAGTTAAGCTAAATATGGTTTTAAAGATCCAGACTCATAGAGTTGGCACACCTTTACCAGAGTAAAATATAGGACAGTTTCGTCCTTCTGATAGCTAATATCAGCATCAATTCATTAGTTAAAAAGATTTTCTGAGATATCTAGGCATGGTAAAATGCCTCTGTAGTCTCTCTCACTCTTGTGAATATTGTAGATATTACCAGCACCTCAATATCAACTGCCACTGTTTGTTAATTTAATTCCATGCTTGAACTGACTTTCTAATAAGCCAGTCAGTGTAGAGCAGTGGCCTTGCCAGGAAAAAAAGGGTTAAACATGCTATTCCTGGCCTGATTAAAAAAAAATTATTCAACAGATGTGGTTCAACAAAATTATTTAGTGTAAAATGGTCATCTGAAATAAATGTTAACAGTAAAAAATTATTTTAACATTTCAGCTATAAGGTTTATGTTAGCTTTTTAAGTTACCTATCTAAATCAAAGTGAAAGATCAATTAAGTTGTGTACCCACCCTTGTTCATAACTGCCCTAAGGGTGTGATAGCTTTGTGATAAACAAAGGTCCTTAACAAACAAAGTTTAACATTTTACTTAAAATTGTTTAAGTGATTTCAAAAAAAAAAAACTTTTAAAATACTTTCTCAACTAAACAGGCAAAACTGGCTTGGGTTAGTAAAAGATAACATAATAGTTATGTTAATTATTTACATGCCAGAGGCTCTTGAGCTGGTTTTCCTCTTTATATCTTTCTGCTTTTAAAAATTATCTGGTTTGTTTTAAGACACTGCCAGAGGTTTATTCTTGATAAATTAAGGTAATACATTGTGTTTTTGGCCTGATAGAAGATTTGTTTTGGCAAATCCTGATTTAACAAAATTAATATTTTGAACATTTAAACTATGAGGTTTTATTTTAGCCTTTTAAGTTGCCATATTAGAGTTCTAAGGAACAAAATCTATTAAGAGTTTTATATCTATGCTTACTCATGATAGCCTTGTGATGAGTAAAGATCTTAGTAAACTAAAGGTATAATAGTGTACTTAAACTGTCTAATCAGTTTAAAATAATGCTAAAAAATGGTAAATATTTTATCATGTCAACACATTAGGTATTGACTTTCTATAACATATTGGTTTATTCTAATAAAGAGCCTTCTAAAATCATATAAAAAAGTCAATTCTAACCATTAGATCATCAATTAACTTGTTACAAGTTCTCTCCCTAAGTAAATAATTATAGGTACATCTGCACATGAAGAACTGACTGCTCATATGGTAAGATTTAAAACTAAACATTTCTAATTTTTATGTATGGGTGTGATGACTCCTAAAGTCACTCATATCCTAAAATTTTTCTCATTTTTTTAACAAGCCTCTTAAAATTTTAACGCTTGACCTGCCATAGTGAGAGCACTTTACTGGCTCCTGCATTATTTAATTAAGATCTTGCTATTCAGACTTTTAAGATTCATCTCCATTGATGAAAGCCAATGCTCTCTGACAGATTGATGTAATTCACCTGCCCATGTTTAGTAAACAAAAAAAAAACTTTTTCTCTCAGTTGATATTTTTTTCTAAATTTATGTGGGCTACAGCTCAAACAAGAAAAACTAAAACCCTTAAGCTTAATTAATAATAAAAAAAGAAGGGTAATGCACCCTCCAGTATTCAGTTGGCTAAAGTGTCAATGAAGTAACATACTAAATCTTTTTAATATTTACAAAAATTCAAATTGTCCATTTATTATATCTCATTGACAAAGCCACACACTTTTCCAGTCACAGAGACATATTTCCTTTTTCTCTTTTTTCAACACTGGATGTCCATGTTTGTTTTCCTTTTATTATGGTGGATGACATTGCTCTTGCAAAATCCACAGAGTCCCTGTTGGCAAGTCCTTACCACAAAGGACGCCATGGCAGTACATACTCCAGCTAACCTCACCAGCTTATCCAAGTCTTCTCTTTCTGCTGACCTACCACTGCTGACTTCATCTTTGCATGCTTATTGACTGCTCACTTTTCTCAAAATATTCCTCAATGTTCAAGGAACCTCACCTTGACTTCTAATGTGTATGCACCTCCTCTGTGTTTTGGTAAACACCATCCTATATTTTCATGTCAATTCTTCTCTACCTGGTCCTTGCCTCCTAGTTTTGCTTGTTCCACAGCTGACCAGAAGAAAATTTCATCAGTTGGCGCTGACCAGAAGACCAGACGTGCTGTGTTTCTTCCCCTGGACATCACATCCACTGACTGCTTCCCTTAGACTTGCTGGTGGCATGCTAGGACACTCTATATATTCCTCCCATAAATTTTCTGACAAATTACAACAGGTTATAGACTCCACCACAAATAGTCTTGAGTCACTACAGAGCCCCTTATGAGACCCTTATTAGTCTTTTGTTAATGATTACCTTAAGGACCCTTTATTTTTAATAAGATTACTGATTTTATAAAACAGCAGATTGACTCTTTGGCATTAAAACCTTTGCAAATACATTATCACAGACTTGATTTGGCTGACAGAGGCCTGGCTGAACCTGAGGATGACAGACCCCCTTTTCGGATGGCATAAAACTCAGAATTATGCATGGAGACATCCAACCTTGGCAGGGCAAGGACACCAGTAAGGAGTGTAAGGCAAAGCACTGCAGGGGGAGGACCCTATTGTCTGCCTCTGAGTCCCCCATGAAGCAAACCTGATTTGCATGGAGGTTGGTGTCAGCAACAAAAATTGTTTCCCTAGAAACTGTGGCTCTGCCTCCCCTCCCCAAAAAGACACCAAGAGCCCTATAAGATGCGGGAAGGTTGGTTTTGCACCCAACCCACGGGAGGATTCAGGTCAATACTTCCCTCCTCTGGTTAAGCCCACCAAACCTGCTGTCAGGGTCTCTGCTCCTCACCCACATTGCCTGCCTCAATTTTAAAATTATAACAAAGGGAGGATATGCCAGGAGCCATTTCTCTGCTTTATAGATGATAAGCTTTGAGACAAGGGAACCCCTCAAGACAAATGTTAATTCCCCCCTGGGCAGGCCATTTCCCCTTAGGTAAACCATTTATCAGTAATCATGTGAGTCAACACACAGTTTGGTTCCTGCCATTTGTTGCAAGGAGCATTCCTCTTTGAAGTTTGCTCCCCCTTCCCCTCCTCCAGCATTCCCTCTCCTTCCCCAAAGCCTTATAATGCCTGTATTCTCAATAAAATTTAGAGCTTGATCAGAAACTTGACTTGCTCTCGTTCTTCGTGTCTCTTGTCCCTATCATTTCAGGCCTCATTGGGTTCCTAGCCCCTGTTCACCGCCCTGCTGGTCGGGGCATATTTAAAAAAAAAAAAAAGAAAAGTCAGTCAATCAATCAAAAATAAATGTTTTTAAAAATTGTATTTATTCCATTTTATAAATAAAACTTAAGAAATTATGTATTTGTGAGAAAGGAGAAATCTACAGGGCTGGGGTGGGGGTAAATAGCATAATGGTTATAGAAAGAGACTCTCATGCCTGAGGTTTCAAAAGTCTCAGGTTCAATCACTGGACACCATACCCGCCAGCCACCAACTGGTGACAGAGAGAGATAGACAGAGAGAGAGAGAAATCTACACACAGAGACCAACCAGAGCACTACTCAGCTCTGGTTTGTGGCCTGTTGTGGAATGAATCTGACTGGCACTTTGAGGCCTCAGGGGAAAAAGTGAAGGTCTTTTGTATAACCAAAGGTTATACAACTTCTTTTGTATAAACCAAACCCCCACCCCTGCCCCCTTTTCTTCCCCCCCCATCAGGGTCTTGTTTTTTCCATAAAACAACAAGAGCTGAGACAGCATTGACAAGAATAACATTCACAACAACAAGGACGGTAACAACAAGGGCAAAAAAATGGGAAAAACAACCTCCAGGAGAAGTGGATTTGTAGTGCAAGCAGGCACTGAGCTCCAGCCATAATACAAACAAACAGGCAAAAGAAGAAAAAAAAAAAAAAAAGAGAAAAGTAAAGAAAACAAGAGCTGAGCAGTGCTCTGGTAAAAATCAAAACATAACATTAGTGGGAGTCCAGCAGTAGCACAGCGGGTTAAGAGCACTTGATGCAAAGCTCAAGGACTGGCGGACCCCTGTTCTGAGGATCCCGGTTTGGGCCTCTGGATCCCCACTTGCAGGGGAGTCTCTTCACAGGCAGTGAACACCCTCCTAGAATGGCAACAGCAACAGCAGCGAAGGGGAAGTGTTCTAGGAAAGGAAAAGTAGACCTAAGCATCCTTTCTCTCCCCCCCACCCCCCACCCAGGTTTATGTCTGTGGTTCCATGCCTACATTACTAATCCTAGAGGCCATCCCCCCCTGCTTTGTATGGCCCCGGTTGTTCATCATTACCTTTGTTATTATTGCTGTGGTTGTTGTCAGATAGGACAGAGAGAAATCCAGAGAGGAGGGGAAGACAGAGAGGGGGAGAGAAAGATGGGGGTTGGGGGGGAGCTTGACTGTAGCCCTGTAGTTTGGGAGCACATGGTACAAAGTGCAAGGACCAGGGTGGGCACCCCAGGTCGAGAGCCTCTCGCGTGGTGGGTCAAGGTGGGGGGAGGCTCAAAGAAGCATGAAGCAGGTCTGCAGGTATGCTCCCTGCCATGTGTACTTAACCCTCTGCACTACCACCCGGGCCTCCCCAGTCCCTCAATTCTTTCCAGAGAGACAGAGAGAGACAGAGACAGAGTACAGGGTGTGAGAAAGACATGAAAACAACACACCACTGCCTTTGGAGTTCCATCTCTTTTCATCCACAGTGGTTCTCACTGTGGTTTCTTAGATTTCTTCCTATGAAATGAAAAGTTACATTGTGGTGGTCCAGAAGGTTGCGAGGTGGATAAATAAAGTATTGGACTTTCAACTACAAGGAGGTCCTGAGTGTGACCCATGGCAGCACATGTACCAGAGTGATGTCTGGCTCTTTCTCTGTCTCCCGTCGTATCTTTCTGCTTCATAAATAAATACAATCTTAAATAAAATAAAATTAAATGAAAATAAAGTGACAAACCTTTGTGTCCTGAACCCTATCACCATGTAAATGGATAGTTTTAGTGATGCCTCCATCAGAGGGCATGTGTCACATGGTGAGGGGACTCAAGGCAAGAAGGGAGAGAGTGAGAAAATAAATAATTTAAAAAGGGATGGTAGTGGTGGTGGTAGAGGAGGAGCAGGAGGAGGAAGGGGCGCCCAGTCAATGAATTAAAGTGAGGCTGTCAATTAATTAATTACTCAAAATCAATTTTTTTTCCGAGCTCGGGGTAGGTGTATTTAGGAAACTATATACCCCTCCCAAAGGGGAGAGGGGTGAATTCTTAGAAAAGAAAGAAGAGGCCTAATCCCTCCACCTTTTCTGTGTGTGTATGCCTATGTGTGTGGGGGGATGTCAATGTGTAAATGGCCTTTATACACATATGCACACGCACGCACACACACACACACACACACACGCACCAACATCTGTGGAGTTCCACCTATTTTCATCTTTGTTGCTGTCTCATACAAACTTGGATGTTCTCATTTTAAATATAAAATGATATTTTAGTCTGAACCTTTTCTGATCACATGCAACGAAATGGCATTTTCGGGGTTACTCTCATCCATCTCTCTCTCTCTCTCCCTCCCTGCCCCCCAAAGTATTTTATTAGAGATGGGACTTAGAACAAAAAAGTGTGTGTGTGTGTGTGTGTGTGTGTGTGTGTGTGTGTGTGAGAGAGAGAGAGAGAGAGAGAGAGAGAGAGAGGAGAGAGTTGTGTATATGCCTGTCTTTTGGTAGGTCACCCTCTTCCACACTTTTCACCATTAACAAAGGAATAGGTTTATCACAGAGACTCTCATGCCTGAGTCTCCCAAGTACCAGGTTCGATTCTCCACCCCCCCAACATATATATATTATATATATATAATGGTATATATATTTCAATCATAGGAACGGAGGCACTGAAATAGGCAGATGGGAATACTGGTCTTTTCTGGTTTGACAGTGGTGTGCTTTGCCTTGGGACATCTGGGGCCTCTAGCCAGAAAAGGCATGGTGGTATGCAGCAGGCTTACAGGAGACCTTTCTCTCTCTCTCTCTCTTTCTGTTTCCTTCCTTCCTCCCTTCCTTCCTTCCTTCATGGGGGGTGTTGTTAATGGTTTACAGTCGACAGAAATATACAGCAGTTTGTACATGTACGACATGTCTCATCTTTCCACATAACTCTTCAACCCCCTCTAGGTCCTCCTCTCCCATCATGTCCCAAGAACTGAACACCCCCCCCCGACCCCGACCCCCACCCTAGAGTCTGTTACTTCTGTGCCATTGATGACTGACATCTTTCATTAGTATTTCAATGCTGGAAGCAAAGAGCTTGTTCATGGCTCCGCCTCCTCCACCTCCACCTCTGCCTATGTCTGTAGCCTCGGGTTCCCCCTCCCCCGCGGAAGAAATTTCTTTTATTCATTTATTTTATTTTTCATGGGGAAATGACCACTGACCACAAGTTGGGGAGATGGAGAGCAGGAGGTGTGTCCTTTCTAGAAACATTGTTTTTGTAAGGAGAATGAATGAATGAATGAATGGATGGATGAATGAACTGGATCTCACCAGTGTGGACCATCCTTTCAAAGGCTTCATTCAGATGCAGATAGTCCCAGCTTTGGGGGGGATGGTCTTTTTTATCTTCCCTCAACACTCAACTGTTGTCCTTGTTGTTGTTGTTTCCAAGCTGCAGAGAGAGGGGGGAGGGGGGAATGAAATGTGCTTTCTTTTTTCTTTTCTTTCTTTCTTTTTTGTTTTGTTTTGTTTTGTTGTTGTTTTCAAGTTGAGGTAGCTCGAACTGTTTTCCTGAGGCCAAAGTAGTCCAACATGAAATTTAGTGGGGGGGTGTTTGTAGAGGGAGGAGAAGGAAAAATTAAAAGAGAAAGCAAGCAAGCAAGCAGGCAAGCAAAGAAAGGGTGAGTGAAAGAGCATAATGTTTATGCAAACAGACTCAAGCACTGAGATTCCAAGGTCCCAGGTTCCAGCCCCCATACCTCCATAAGCCACAGCTGAGCAGTGCTGTTGGGAGAAGGAGAAGGAGAAGGAGGAGGAGGAGGAGGAGGAGGAGGAGAGGAGGAGGTTAAGGAGAAGTTGGAGAAGGACACACCCTGCTTTCTGTATTCTTTCCTCTTCTTTCACAAGTAGTGAAGCAAGGCTGCAGGTGTCTATCTTTCTCTCCCCCACTCCCCCCACCCCTTCCCTCTCAATTTCTGGCTATCTCTATCCAAGACATAAAGATAATTTATTGATCCGGGAGGTGGCATGATGGATAAAGCACTGAACTCTCAAGCATGAGGCCCCCGAGTTCAACTCCCCGGTAACATATGTATCTGTGTGATGTCTGGTTCTTTCTGTCTCCTCCTGTCATTCTCATAAATAAATAAATAAATAAATAAGTGAGTCAGTTGGGCGTGAGCACAGCAGGTCAAGTGTGCACGTGGCACAAAGGGCAAGGACCACCTCTATGAGGATCTAGGTTGAAGCACCTGGCTCCCCACCTGCAGGGGAGTTAGTTGCTTCACAAGCAAGCAGTGGTGAAGCAGGTCTGTCTGCAGATGTCTATCTTTCTCTCTGTCTTCCCCTCCTCTCTGTCCTATCCAACAATGGCGACGAAAATAAACCAAAGACAACAAAAGGGAATAAATAAGTAAATAAATAAAATATTTTGAAAAGATAATTTGTTTATCTTGAGAGAGAGAGATGCACAGCCTTCTCTTCTCCCCTGATGCCCCACCCCCCAACACACACACACACACACACACTATCTGTTAAGCTCTCTCAGGCATGTAATAGACAATGAATATACTAAAATAGAATCAGACACGAGAGAAAGGGTCCCCGGTGATACCAAGATTATGCAAAAGACTTTCATGTATTGGACTCCTCTGAGGATACAACTTCAGTCAGTCCCTGGTGCCTTCACAAAACCTGTACGTGTAAGACAGGGAATCCTGTTCCTCAGTAGCTCTTGAGATGAACAACAGCAGAAATAAGGCTTTGTGACACACAACCCCCAGCTTTATTCATTCATACATTCATCAATCAATCAAGCAAGCAAGCAAGCAAGCAATGTGTGTTGTTCCCCTCCCCCAGTTTTATTTTCTAAAGGAATGTGTGTGTGGTCTTGGACAGACATGATACATATTATATACAGACATTTCTTTTCTGCTCCATATAGATATATAAATCCAGTGAATAAAAAATGGCGGGGGGTGAGGGAAAGGAAATTGGGGGTGGTGGCTACCTACCAGGTACCCTGTCTGAGTAATCCCCAACTCTCTGCTCACCACCACCCTTCACCCTTCACTTCCCTATGTTTAAAAGGCAGTATCCTTGAAATTCCCTTTTTATGCAGTTGTTTGTTAAGTGCTTTTAGTATGAGTTGCTTGTAGTATGAGTTGGAAAATTCCTTGCCCCTTCCCCCTTGAATAAGCAGGACCTAATCAGTGAAGGCCACCCATTGTTCGAAGAACCCTGCCTGGGGACAAGCCTTATAAGGACCTCATCAGTGAAGGACACCCATTGTTCGAAGGACCCTGCCTGGGGACAAGCCTTATAAGGACCTCATCAGTGAAGGCCACCCATTGTTCGAAGGACCCTACATGGGGACAAGCCTTATCAGGACCTTTGAACAGACTTTGTGGTGTGCTGCCTACCGGATGGGTGGTCATAGCCGATGGCAGGAGGATGTGGCGACCCTGCCTGGTTGAATTCTATTGGTTGTGTGATCTTACTATATTTGAAACTAGCCCGCGCTTTGCTTTGAATGGATCATGCTTTTGCTAAGTTTGAAATGATTGGATCTTGTGTTTGCTATAGCCTGTTATTGGATGTAGGTTGATAAGGTGATGTGCTCCCCCTCCCTGAGTGTAGTCTGAATTCCTATAAATTGTATGGTTTGAGCCCTGTTCAGGGTCGAGCTTGGTAGACTAACACCAGTCACCATCTCTGCCCGGATTGCAATTCATCAATAAACATCTTTGCTTCCTTACAGTGGATGGTGGTTTGATTTATGCTCCCTAACACTATGGTTTATTGGATTTCTTTCTTTTAAAGGAAAAGTTAGTTTATGCTGAACCCCTTACAATGTATCCGGATTGTTATATTGAAGAGTAGATTAAAAAAAAAAAAAGGAGGGGGGAAGGCAGGAGGGACAGTCCAGAATATTGCTGAGTTCTGGCAACTGGTCTTGGTCTATGGGGATCCCACCTGAGGCCTCAGCTCCCTCTCTCAAATGAAAATACATGATAGATAGATAGATAGATAGATAGATAGATAGATAGATAGAGTCGGGGGTTGGGTGGTGGCGTGGCACACTGGGTTAGGCACACATAGTATGCAATGGGAAAAAATACACACACACACACACACACGCATACATATTCCCCTCCCAAATTATTGCTGGGGCTCGGTGCCTGCACCAGGATTCCACTGCTCCTGGAGGCCTTTTTTTTTCTTCCCCCCTCTCAGTTTTGTTGCCCTTGTTTATATATATTTTTAAAAAAAGAAAATCAGTCAATCAATAAAAAATAAATGCTTTTAAAAATTGTATTTATTCCATTTTATAAATAAAACATAAGAGATTATGTATTTGTGAGAAAAGAGAAACCTACAGGGCCGGGGTGAGGGTAAATAGCATAATGGTTATAGAAAGAGACTCTCATGCCTGAGGTTTCAAAAGTCTCAGGTTCAATGACTGGAAACCATATCCCCCCCAACTACCATCTGGTGACAGAGAGAGATTGAGAGAGAGAGAGAGAGAGAGAGAGAAATCTACACACAGAGACCAACCAGAGCACTACTCAGCTCTGGTTTGTGGCCTATTGTGGAATGAATCTGGCTGGCACTTTGAGGCCTCAGGGGAAAAAGTGAAGGTCTTTTGTATAACCAAAGGTTATACAACTTCTTTTGTATAAACCAAACCCCCACCCCTGCCCCCCTTTTCTTCCCCCCATCAGGGTCTTGTTTTTTCCATAAAACAACAAGAGCTGAGACAGCATTGACAAGAGTAACATTAACAACAACAACAACAAAGGTAACAACAAGGGCAAAAAATGGGAAAAACAACTTCCAGGAGCAGTGGATTTGTAGTGCAAGCAGGCACTGAGCACCAGCCATAATATAAACAAACAGGCAAAAAAAGAAGAAAAAAAAAGAAAAAGAGAAAAGTAAAGAAAACAAGAGCTGAGCAGTGCTCTGGTAAAAATTAAAACATAACATTAGTGGGAGTCCGGCAATAGTGGAGCACATTAAGCGTGCTTGATGCAAAGCTCAAGGACAGGAGGAAGGATCCTGGTTCGAGCCCCAGGATCCCCACCTGCAGGGGAGTCACTTCACAGCTGGTGAACACCCTCCTAGAATGGCAACAACAGCAACAGCAACAGCAACAGCAGTGCAGGGGGAGTGTTCTAGGAAAGGAAAAGTAGACCTAAGCATCCTTCCTCTCCCCCCCGCCCCCCACACAGGTTTATGTCTGTGGTTCCCTCTCTACAGTATGAATCCACTGCTCCTAGAGGCCATCCCCCACCCCACCCCCGCTTTGTATGGCCCTGGTTGTTCATCATTACCATTGTTATTATTGCTGTCGTTGTTGTCGGATAGGATAGAGAGAAATCCGGAAAGGAGGGGAAGACAGAGAGGGGGAGAGAAAGATAGACACCTTGGCTGGGGGTTGGGAGGGGTCTTGACTGTAGAGCTGTGGTTTGGGAGCACATGGTACAAAGTGCAAGGACCAGGGTGGGCATCCCAGGTCGAGAGCCTCTCCCATGGCGGTGGGGGTGAGGGGAGGCTCGAAGAAGCGGTGAAGCGGGTCTGCAGGTCTGCTCAGTGCCATGTGTACTTAACCCTCTGCACTACCACCCGGGCCTCCCCAGTTCCTCCATTCTTTCCAGAGAGAGATAGAGACAGAGACAGAGACAGAGAGACAGAGAGAGACAGAGACAGAGTACAGGGTGTGAGAAAGACATGAAAACAACACACCACTGCCTTTGGAGTTCCATCTCTTTTCTTTTTTTTAATATTTATTTTATTTATTTATTCCCTTTTGTTGCCCTTGTTGTTTTATTGTTGTTATTATTGTTGCTGTAAATGTTGGATAGGACAGAGAGAAATGGAGAGAGGAGGGGAAGACAGAGAGGAGGAGAGAAAGATAGACACCTGCAGACCTGCTTCACCTCCTGTGAAGCGACTCCCCTGCAGGTGGGGAGCCTGGGTTCGAACCAGGATCCTCATGCTGGTCCTTGTGCTTTGCGCCACCTGCGCTTAACCCACTGCGCTACAGCCCGACTCCCAGTTCCATCTCTTTTCATCCTCAGTGGTTCTCACTGTGGTTTCTTAGATTTCTTCCTATGAAATGAAAAGTTACATTGTGGCGGTCCAGAAGGTTGCGAGGTGGATAAATAAAGTATTGGACTTTCAATGACGAGGAGGTCCTGAGTTTGACCGCTGGCAGCACATGTACCAGAGTGATGTCTGGCTCTTTCTCTGCCTCCCGTCATATCTTTCTGCTTCAAAAATAAGTACAATCTTAAATAAAATAAAAGTAAATGAAAATAAAGTGACAAACCTTTGTGTCCTGAACCCTATCACCATGTAAATGGATAGTTTTAGTGATGCCTCCATCAGAGGGCATGTGTCACATGGTGAGGGGACTCAAGGCAAGAAGGGAGAGAGTGAGAAAATAAATAATTTAAAAAGGGATGGTAGTGGTGGTGGTAGAGGAGGAGGAGGAGGAGCAGGAGGAGGACAGGGCACACAATCAATGAATTAAAGTGAGTCAGTCAATTAATTAATTACTCAAAAATCAATTTTTTTCCGGGCTCGGGGTAGGTGTATTTAGGAAACTATATACCCCTCCCAAAGGGGAGAGGGGTGAATTCTTAGAAAAGAAAGGAGAGGCCTAATCCCTCCACCTTTTCTGTGTGTGTATGCCTGTGTTTGGGGGGGATGTCAATGTGTAAATGGCCTTTATACACACATGCACACACATACACGCACACACGCACCAACATCTGTGGAGTTCCACCTATTTTCATCTTTGTTGCTGTATCGTACACTCTTAGATGTTCTCATTTTAAATGTAAAATGATGTGTTAGTCTGAACCTTTTCTGATCACATGCAAAGAAATGGCATTTTTTCCGGGTTACTCTCATCCATCTCTCTCCCTCCCTCCCTCCCTGCCCCCCCCAAAGTATTTTATTAGAGATGGGACTTAGAACAAAAAAGTGTGTGTGTGTGTGTGTGTGTGTGTGTGTGTGTGTGAGAGAGAGAGAGAGAGAGAGAGAGAGAGAGAGAGGAGAGAGAGTTGTGTATATGTCTGTCTTTTGGTAGGTCACCCTCTTCCACACTTTTCACCATTAACAAAGGAATAGGTTTATCACAGAGATTCTCATGCCTGAGTCTCCCAAATATCAGGTTTGATTATCCACCCCCCCCAACATAAAGGAGAGTTGAGCAGTGCTGGGGTTGGGGGCAAGAAGGAGGATAAACAAGGGCAACAAAAGAGGGAAAAATGGACTCCCCAGGAGCAGTGGATTCATGGTGCAGGCATAGAGCCCAGCAATAACCCTGGAGGGATAAGAAGGAGAAGGAGAAGGAGAAGGAGAAGAAGGAGAAGGAGGAGAAAGATAGATAATATATATGTATATATATATATATATATATATATATATATATATATATATATCATTTCAATCATAGGAACGGAGGCACTGAAATAGGCAGATGGGAACACTGATCTTTTCTGGTTTGACAGTGGTGTGCTTTGCCTTGGGACATCTGGGGCCTCTAGCCAGAAAAGGCATGGTGGTATGCAGCAGGCTCACAGGAGACCTTTCTCTCTCTCTCTCTCTCTCTCTCTCTCTCTCTGTTTCCTTCCTTCCTCCCTTCCTTCCTTCATGAGGGGTGTTAATGGTTTACTGTCGACAGAAAAATACAACAGTTTGTACATGCACAACATGTCTCACCTTTCCACATAACTCTTCAACCCCCTCTAGGTTCTCCTCTCCCATCATGTCCCAAGAGCTGAACACTCCCCCCCCCGACAACGACCCCCACCCCAGAGTCTTTTACTTCCAAGCCATAGATGACAGATGGACATCTTTCTCTCATTAGTATTTCAATGCTGGAAGCAAAGAGCTTGTTCATGGCTCCGCCTCCTCCGCCTCCACCTCAGCCTGTGTCTGTAGCCTCAGGTTCCCCCTCCCCTACGGAAGAAATTTCTTTTATTCATTTATTTTATTTTTCATGGGGAAATGACCACTGACCACAAGTTGGGGAGATGGAGAGCAGGAGGTGTGTGCTTTCTAGAAACAGATAGTGTTTTTGTAAGGAGAATGAATGAATGAATGAATGAATGAATGAATGAATGAATGGATGATTGAATTAACTGGATCTCACCAGTGTGGACCATCCTTTCAAAGGCTTCATTCAGATGCAGATAGCCCCAGATTTGGGGCGGGATGGTCTTTTTTATCTTCCCTCAACACTCAACTGTTGTCCTTGTTGTTTCCAAGCTGCAGAGAGAGGGGGGAGGGGGGGAATGAAATGGGCTTTCTTTCTTCTTTTGTTTTTTGTTTTTGTTTGTTTGTTTTGTTGTTGTTTTCAAGTTGAGGTAGCTCGAACTGTTTTCCTGAGGCCAAAGTAGTCCAGCATGAAATTTAGTGGGGGGGAGGGTGTTTGTAGAGGGAGGAGAAGGAAAAATTAAAAGAGAAAGCAAGCAAGCAAGCAAGAAAAGAAAGGGTGAGTGAAAGAGCATAATGTTTATGCAAACAGACTCAAGCACTGAGACTCCAAGGTCCCAGGTTCCAGCCCCCCACACCACCATAAGCCACAGCTGAGCAGTGCTGTTGGGAGAAGGAGAAGGAGGAGGACACACCCTGCTTTCTGTATTCTTTCCTCTTCTTTCACAAGTAGTGAAGCAGGGCTGCAGGTGTCTCTCTTTCTCTCCCTCACTCCACCCACCCCTTCCCTCTCAATTTCAGGCTATCTCTATCCAAGACATAAAGATAATTTAGTGATCCAGGCGGCGGCGTGATGGATAGAGCACTGAACTCTCAAGCATGAGGCCCCCAAGTTCAAGCACCTGGCTCCCCACCTGCAGGGGAGGTAGTTGCTTCACAAGCAAGCAGTGGTGAAGCAGGTCTGTCTGCAGATGTCTATCTTTCTCTCTGTCTTCCCCTCCTCTCTGTCCTATCCAACAATGGCGACGAAAATAAACCAAAGACAACAAAAGGGAATAAATAAGTAAATAAATAAAATATTTTGAAAAGATAATTTGTTTATCTTGAGAGAGAGAGAGATGCACAGCCTTCTCTTCTCCCCTGATGCCCCACCCCCCCAACACACACACACACACACACACACACACAATCTGTTAAGCTCTCTCAGGCATGTAATAGACAATGAATATACTAAAATAGAATCAGACACGAGAGAAAGGGTCCCCAGTGATACCAAGATTATGCAAAAGACTTTCATGTATTGGACTCCTCTGAGGTTACAACTTCAGTCAGTCCCTGGTGCCTTCATAAAACCTGTAGGTGCAAGACAGGGAATCCTGTTCCTCAGTAGCTCTTGAGATGAACAACAGCAGAAATAAGGCTTTGTGACACACAACCCCCAGCTTTATTCATTCATACATTCAGCAAGCAAGCAAGCAAGCAATGTGTGTTGTTCCCCTCCCCCAGTTTTATTTTCTAAAGGAATGTGTGTGTGGTCTTGGACAGACATGATACATATTATATACAGACATTTCTTTTCTGCTCATATATAAAAATATATAGATATATAAATCCAGTGAATAAAAATGGCGGGGGGGTTGAGGGAAATGAAATTGGGGGTGGTGGCTACCTACCAGGTACCCTTTCTCTGAGGAATCCCCAACACTCTGCTCACCACCACCCTTCACCCTTCACTTCACTCCACTCCACTCCACTCCACCCCAACCCACCCACTCATTTACAATGCAAATTTCTGGCCAGAAAGATACAAAGTGTTGCAGAGCAGGGGTAGACAGGATAATGGTTATGCTAAGAGACCCTCATTCCTGAGGCTCCACAACCATGGCCAGGAAGCCTGTGGCGATTCAAGGAGCCAGAGTGCAACATCATTCAGACTTCCATTCCAACTCGCAAATTCTTCTGCCAGAGACTAAGTCCCAGGGGAGTGCTGGTCGACCTGCCTGCTCCACAAGGCTGCAGTTCAGGAAACAGGTGGCGGGGTGGCAGGGTAGCGGGATCCTGGGATCCTAAGGTGGACTTCATCCAGCGATTAATTCCCAAAGGAGTTCTGGTCGACCCGCCGGCTCCACAACGAAGGTAGTCTGAAACATGGGATCCGGGGTCCAGGGGTGCCACGGCGGACTTCATCCAGACGCCCAGTCGACCCGCGAGCCACTCCTCCAGCGACCACCCACCGGCTCCACAAGAAGGCGGTCCGGGGTCCGGGGACCGGGATCCGGGTTCCGGGGTCCGGGGTTGGGGGGTGCCAAGATGGACTTCATCCAGATGCCTGGTCGACCCGCGAGCCGCTCCGGCAGTGACCAAGTCCCAAGGGACTGCTGGTCGACCCACCAGCTCGACAACAAAGGCAGACAGCCCCAGCCTTCACCATATGCTGTACTACCAGACCTGTCAGTAATGTGTGTGTGTGTCTGTCTGTCTGTCTGTGTCTGTGTGTGCTCAGAGCTCACCTATAGTTGTCTCAGAGCATGGGTGGGAAGGTAGACAGCCTCACCTGCAACTCATGTACAGAGAACCTAGGTGGTCAGGGCAAGCCAGCTAGCCCAGATTCTGGCTAAGCAAGAAGGCACATGCAAAGGGACTCTCATGTCTCCCTCTCCTGAGTTCCCGATTCAATCTCATGCCTCACTATCATCCAAACACTGTCAAAGGGGTAAGCTGGGGCACGCCTCAGAATTCAGGGGCAGGAGCCTGTCCAGTCACATTTGGCTGCCTACTCAGCCTCCAGACTCTCAGTCCACTGCTTAGGGGAGCATATTACAAGCCCAGAATGAACACAGAAAGAGCTGTGTTTCAACATAGATGGGAACTGTGTTTGACCAAACAATAGTGGATGAACCCGGCCACTTACACCTACCCTTTGGGTCCGGCTAAGGCAATTGCTCCTGTGGCCTCACAATCCCTGATCATGGTGTCCTGGTGTCCACACATCACACTCAGAGAGATTCCCAGAAGTAGGCATGCATGAGTGTGCCATACAAAGTTGCTCTGCTTGCAGGAAGCACAAACTCCCAGGGCCCTTGCTATGGAGAGACAAAAGGAAGATGGATTGTTGCTGAGGACTTATTCTGATGCAGTCCTTCCTAGGATATTGGAGGGATTAGCTGTATCTTCTCAGGGGCTACATTAAGGCCGCTTTTCTTTAATGCAGGAATGAGAAAATCACGTAAGGCATAGAGATCTGTATCTGATTTTCCCCATATTAAAATATCATCTGTATAACGCATATCTACGGGGACGGAGCTCCCGGGGTGGACTGCACATGGTTTAAAATCCTTAAATGCTGAAAAAATATCCTTTAGCTCTCGTATCTCAGCCACTAGATCTCTTAATGGTGATGTATCAGCAGGGGGCGGGGTCAGGGACGAGGAAGCCTCAGGCGGAGCTGAAACTGGGACAGCAGGGGCAGGGGCGGGGTTCAGGAACGCAGAAGCTGCAGGCAGAGTTGAAACCGCGGAGGCAGGGGCCATGGGCGAAGCTGAAACCGGGACGGAAGGGGCAGGGTTCAGGAACGCAGGCGGAGCTGAAACCTGAAAGGTGGAAGGGGGTGGGGTCAGAGGAGGAGCGTCCGAACACGTGTGCGTGTCTGTGGGAACGGGATTCTTGGGTTTAGCCGCTAATCGCTTAGGATGTCTAAGTCTTAAGCACATGTGATTTAACTCTCGTACCTCAGCCTCAAGGTCACTTATCCTTATGGCATACCACGTTTTACATATCTTGAAAGTGGCGACCACAGTTAAAAAAATCCAAGGGGTAGCGAAAATTAAACCTTTTATGACAGCGGGAATCTGTCCCAGGTCAAGAGATAATGACTGGGACACCTCCTCATAAAACGAGAAATTTCCCATAGTGGAGGGAAACGCGGGGCCACAGAAGTGGGCGGATGCCACTTACCAGTGTCTGGGCAGTTTCGGAGACCTCAGGCCGGGCGTGGTGTGGGTACGGAACACGATGGGCGCCAGATGTTGTTGAGGTGGTCTGGTGTCGGGCTGCACCGCGGAGAAGAGAGCGGACGTCCAGAGCAAAGGGGTACACAGATCTTTATTATAGGATGGGGGGGAGGTTTGGTTCAGACCACGTGGAGCCAGCCAGCAATGGCCGACCACGGGGGGAGAGCAGGGAGCGAGACCTCAGAGAGGGAGAGCCGAGAGCCCAGAGAGAGCGAGGGGAGGGGTGAGGGGGCTTTTTATTGGGCGACAACCAGGGGTGACGTGTAGGGCCAGGATTGGTTGAAAGGGGGCACTCTAGGATTTAGCGAGGCACAGGAAAATCTGGGGGCGGAGCCAGGATTGGTTGAAAGGGGGCACTCTAGGATTTAGCAGGGCATAGAAAAACCTGGGGGCGGAGACTGCATCAGAATAAGTCCTCAGCAACATCTCCTCCTATCCCTTTATATCTAAATGGACACAGTAAAGAAAAATGGAGCATGCTTAAATGTTTTAGAGGAATGCCATGCTCAGGTGGGAAGATGTAGGACTTTCTGTGGAGGAGGGAAGGCTTAAATGGCTGCCAACCTTGTGAGATTTAAATGTCCTCCTGTGCTCAACCCCTCTTCAGAGAGAGAGACTTACCTGGAGAGACTCATCTCATAGGTTTAAGCGCAGCCTGCTCAACCATCTCTTCACAGTATCTCTACATCTTTTCTATCTTTCTATCTAGTAATTGCAAAAGATGTACAAAGTCTATAAAAGACTATCATGGGGCAGAAACCTTTTGGACATAAGCCTAAATGACATAACAAAATAGGAAGGGACACGAAGGGGAGAAGTAAAAGTCAGTGGGGTGTGAAGGGAAGGATTGGTGTGTAAAGGAACATTCCCTGCTTGAGTGGGGAAAAGGGCAAGGGTACATAATGAGGGGGCGGCAGGAGGCATGACCCACCAAACAGAGGGGCTATTTGGCATTGTATAGTCCTCAAGGCAACAGTCTGTAAAGTCTATGAATTACTCAGGATTAGTCTATGAAAAACCAGCAGCGTGAAGGGAAATAAGCTGCTTCAAAATTGTGTAAAATGTATATAGGGTATGTCAGAAAGTCCGATACAAGTCTCAGTCCGAAGTAGATGGCTAGGGGAGGAATTGGCAGGGGATGCAACGCTGCATGAGGGAGGTCAGCCGCTGGAATGTTGCTCTTTTGTAGATAGCTAGCTGGAACTGCCAACACGTAACAAGCAGGTCAGAAGCAGGAACGGTAACCAGCCATGAAGAAAGTTCTGTCCTTGGAATTCGTGTATCAGGTTCTTCAGATCACGTTGAGTGACATCTAGGGTTTCGGGGGGTGTGCCACGGTAGTCGTGCCATCTAGTGAGTGACGTCAGGGTGTGCAGGGGTTCAGATGGTTTTTCTGGGATTCCTGTGAAAGAAAAACAATCTGCTTCTCGTGGTTAATTTGAACTGGTAACAAGTTATAGGTTTGTTATAGTTGATACCTCGATGATTATAATTGGTTTAGAATCTCTTTATGATTTATTAAAAGGTCATCTAATGTGACCTCCTGTAGCAGCCTCTACCGCAGGATCTTGAGACCAATTTTAGCTAAAATATGTATTTTAAACAGACTCAAATTGCTTAGAGAGTTAACGCATATTCGTTTCAATGATTTTAACGTTTACAGTGCCAGATTGAAGCCATATCTGTTGTGGATTAATTTCCACAAGATAGTTTACAGGGCACCTTTGGGGGCCCTTCAAAGGTGTCCTGTATATAAAATTTATATAGTTTAGTTTTGGGAATGAATAGTCACGTTGAACATTTAGACTTTTACCTAAATAGTAAGTTACCTTAACAATTAATATTTACCTTGTCTGGTAAAAGTGTAGCTGTAGGGTTACACTTCTGACCGTTAAGTTAGTGTTACCAAACTTGAGACATACCCATAAACATTTAGTTATAACAAACTGGAGGAAAAAGAACTTTTGTTATAAAAACACATTATTTAAAAACAATTTTAAATCTGCCATTAGTCACACAGTTTAAGACTAAACACTTGGAGGCACTTGGAAAAGACATTTCACAGCCATCAAAAAAACCCTCTTTCTGAACCATGGAAGCTTCCATTTTGCATGGAAAATCTGGACACTGGTGTGGCCATCATTACCACAGATCCTTTACATTCGGCCCAATAGAGGGAAAGCACAATGTGTGTGCCAGGGGGATAGAGTTTCACTTCTCTTGACCTGGGCTCTCATGGTATAAGGACAAGGATTCGGTGCAGGAAATTGAGGAGGTCTGCATATAGACTGAGTGTCAGCCTCAGGGCCCTGGAGAATGGGAGTCAAGCACAGAGGGCCTGGAAAGCTGCAGCTGGAGATGGACATATGCCTATTACCTGCAGAAGAATCACTGTCTCCTCAGTTCCCCAATGTACTACGCCATATGCAGGAGACAGAATAATCCAAAGGGCAAAGAAAGGAAAATTTCAACACCAGGAAGTCTGAGTTCACGATGCATGCACTGACTTCCTTAAAGGCCCAGTGAAGTAAATGGGAGTGATTTCTGGATGTCTTCTTCTTCAGATTTAGTGTTTGCATAAAGAAATGCCACTGATTTTTGTACATTGATTTTGTAGCCAGATACCTTGCTATATTGCCTAATAACTTCCAGTAATTTTCTACTGGATTCTTTAGGTCTTTCTATGTATACTATCATATCATCTGCAAATAGTGAGAGCTTGACTCCTTCCCTTCCAATCTGTATCCCTTTGATTTCTTTCTCTTGCCTGATTGCTATGGCAAGAACTTCCAATACTATGTTGAAGAGTAACGGTGACAGTGGACAGCCCTGTCTAGTCTCCGATCTGAGGGGGAATGATTTCAGCTTCTGTCCATTGAGTATGATGTTGGCTGTAGGTTTGCTATATATAGACTCCACTATCTTGAGGAATTTCCCATCTATTCCCATTTTTTGTAGAGTTTTGAGCATGAATGGGTGTTGGATTTTGTCAAAGGCTTTCTCTGCATCTATTGAGATAATCATGTGGTTTTTGGCTTTGCTTTTATTGATGTGGTGAATGACATTGATTGACTTACGGATGTTGAACCAGCCTTGCATTCCTGGGATGAATCCCACTTGGTCATGATGAACAATCTTTTTGATGTGTTGCTGTATCCGGTTGGACAAGATCTTGTTAAAACCCAGTGGTGAGGGGTAGACATGTAGCTTCCTGGGCCAGTGGGGGGTGGGAGTGGGCGGGAGGGATGGGTCACAGCCCTTTGGTGGTGGGAATGGTGTGATGATAATATTAAGTGATGATAATATTAACTATCGATTGTCTTTTTGAACCCTAAGACAGCAGGAACCTCACATCTTCACTATAGAGCCCCTACTTCCCCCAGTCCTGGAACCCTTGGATAGGGCCCACTTTCCTGTATGCATCTCCCAATCCAAACCAAATAATATTGCATCCGCCGATCACAACCTAACCAAAGCAAAGATTGCCACCTCAATATGCTTCACCTCAGACTGTATCCAGAGACTTTACGTGTGGAATGACAACCCTTCAACTTCATTACTCGGGTGAGACCTTTCCTTTTATAGTACACTCTAATTTCATCTCAGGTAGTTCACTTTCTAACAAAGTCCCATAACCTAGATATACACCAGTTTCTGTGAGAGAGAGCTTTTGTGCACACGTGTCCATAAACTACTGCAAAATATATACCTGAAAGCAGAAGTACACTAGGGTTTGCAGTGAGTACCTCCCTAAAACTTCCTCTACACTATTCCAAGCTTGGGATCCATGATTGCTCAACAAACTGTTTGGCCTCATATGTTAACTCTCTTTTCAATAACCAGGTTCCAGATGCCACCAGGATGCTGGCTAGGCTTCCCTGGATTGAAGACCCCACCAATGTGTCCTGGAGCTCAGTTTCCCGAGACACACCTTACTAGGGAAAGAGAGAGGCAGACTGGGAGTATGGACCGACCAGTCAACGCCCATGTTCAGTGGGGAAGGAATTACAGAAGCCAGACCTTCTACCTTCTGCAACCCTCAATGACCCTGGGTCCATGCTCCCAGAGGACTAGAGAATGGGAAAGCTACCATGGGGGGGATTATGGGGATTGGGTGTTGGGAATTGTGTGGAGTTGTACCCCTTCTACCTTATGTTTTTGTTCACTAATACTTTCTTAAATAAAAAATTAAAAAAGAGGTATAGGAATGGCTCTGTGAGATGTCTCTCATGTCTGTGGCTAAGAAGGGCCAGATGTATCCGCATTACTACAATAATCCAGCGCTGTGCAGGTCTCTAGCTAAAAATATTTTCAGACATCTAAATGTTACATACATACATATATATATATATATGTATATATATATATATATATATAGAGAGAGAGAGAGATAGAGATAGAGAGAGAGACACTGATGTAGTCATTTTCTACAATGGATTCGATATGACATTCAAACAATTGATTGCTAAAACCTGGAGAGAAACTGTGCATCAGGAAAAGAATTGTCCAAAGGAGTAAAATCTCCAAATCATTAGCTATATGCAGATCCAAAGGTACCAAGCGAAATAGGCTCTAGAAGGAACTCATCCAGGAGACTCTCCACATGGACAGGCACCACAAGTTTCCTAGTCTGGCAACACACACAGGGCAGCTGCTAGTTCCCAGTGCAAGCCTCAGGGCAAAAACCTCTCCCTCTTCAGTGTCATTACATCTGAAAAGAAGAAAAGTGACCAAGAGCCAAGGAGAGCTACAATGGTGTCAATATTGAGCTGTAAATCAGAATGTGCCAAGAGTTTTGCACAAAATCACCTGTGCCACAGTGATTCTGTTGTTCTCTCTGTCTCTCCCTCACACACACACACACACACACACACACACACACACACTCACAGTCACACACTCACACATCCACAGAGGCACAGGCACAAACGGAGTTATACACATGCACACTGGACAGCTTCTGCAAGGCAGGTCCCTGGGCTGAACCCTGCTTCTCACTTCCTGGAAGCACGCCCAGCCTTTTAAGGACAGCTCTGAGCTCTCAAAGTCAGGCTTCCTTCAAATGGCCCGCTCACAGGGCGCCAGCCATGCTCTGATAGGCCAGAGGCCTAGGCCAAGTCCAGAACCCCTCCCAGGAATCTCATTGGCCAGTATGCTTGGACACGCGCAGGAGGGTCCAGGGCCCCTAGTGAGTGATTGGCCAGCGGCCTTGAGCACCACCAAAATGGCCTTGGAGCACGCTCATTGGGCAGCCTCTGGAAGGCCCGCCCACCAGCCACATCAGCTCGACTCTGATTGCCCTGTTGTTCCAGGGACATGCCCCCAGCCAGCCAGAGAATGTGAGAGTTAGAGAAGGCGAGAAGAGAAATAGATGAGTTGGAAAGAGACCAGAATTAAAAAACCTCCTACACTGTGTTCATTGATGACAGGTTCAAACCTGGCTTGTAGAGATTGTAAGGCAGCAGCTCTCATGCCCACAGATCCCAGACAGCCCCAGTCTTCACCATTTGCTGTACTACCAGACCTGACAGTAATGTGTGTATGTTTGTGTGTCTGTCTGTCTGTGTGTGTCTTTGTGTGCTCAGAGCTCACCTATAGTAGTCTCAGAGCATGGGTGTCAAGGTAGCCAGCCTCACCTGAAACTTATGTACAGAGAACATAGCTGGTCAGGGCAAGCCATCTAGCCCAGATTCTGGTTAAGCAAGATTGCCAGAGAACTATGTGGAAGCCCAAGACCCCATTTTGAGACCCTGGTCACCACTTACCAAGCTAGGGAAAAGCTGGGCTAGTGGCAAATCAGAGCTGCAGCTGTCTCTCTGTCACTCTTCCTGCTTGGGCCCTGCTCTCTCAATTTATGACAGTTTCCTTCTCCTCAATAGGAAAGTTACAAATGATGTACAGAAATACAGGGAAAGTGGGAAAAATTACCCCCATAGCCACTATTACATGTAACTGTTGACTATAAACCATTCCTCCCCCATGAAAGAACAGAATAAATATTTGTGAGGTTAAAAACTTTGTAGGTTAAATAGGAAACATTCTTTTGAGCCATGCAATACTAATCCATTGTGCATTGGATGTCACTGTCAAAAACAGTGCAGTAGTAGTTGTAGTAGTGTGTAGTATCTGCAAAAGGAAATATATTGTGTGTCCAAAGTTCCCTTCAATTATAAGAGAAAATCTATCAGGCAGAAGAAATGACCCCTCATGTGATTTGGGACTAAATATATAAATAAATATGCAAATATATGGGGATGATCTAGGAGGATTTGAAAACATAAAAAATAATAAAAACAACAGGACTACATCAAATTGAAAAGCTTCTGCACATCCAAAGAAACTATTAAACAAACAGAGAGATCCCTCACAGAATGGGAGAAGATCTTCACATGCCAGACATCAGACAAGAAATTAATCACCAAAATATATAAAGAGCTCAGCAAACTTAGCACCAAAAAAGCAAATGACCCCATTCAAAAATGGGCAGAGGAAATGAACAAAACATTCACCTCAGAGGATATCCAAAAGGCTAACAAACATATGAAAAACTGCTCTAGGTCACTGATTGTCAGAGAAATGCAAATTAAGACAACACTAAGATACCACCTCACTCCTGTAAGAATGGCATACATCAAAAAGGACAGCAGCAACAAATGCTGGAGAGGATGGGGGGACAGAGGAACACTTTTACATTGCTGGCGGGAATGTAAATTGGTACAGCCTCTGTGGAGAGCAGTCTGGAAAACTCTCAGAAGGCTAGACATGGACCTTCCATATGATCCAGTAATTCCTCTCCTGGGGTTATACCCCAAGGTCTCCATAACACCCAAACAAAAAGAGGTGTGTACTCCTATGTTCATAGCAGCACAATTCATTATAGCTAAATCCTGGAAGCAACCCAGGTGCCCAAGAACAGATGAGTGGCTGAGAAAGCTGTGGTATATATACACAATGGAATACTATGCAGCTATCAAGAACAATGAACCCACCTTCTCTGACCCATCTTGGACAGAGCTAGAAGGAATTATGTTAAGTGAACTAAGTCAGAAAGATAAAGATGAGTATGGGATGATCCCACTCGTCAACAGAAGCTGACTAAGAAGATCTGAATGGGAAACTAAAAGCAGGACCTGATCAAATTGTAAGTAGGGCACCAAAGTAAAAACCCAGTGGTGAGGGGTAGACATGCAGCTTCCTGGGCCAGTAGGGGGTGGGAGTGGGCGGGGGGGATGGGTCACAGTCCTTTGGTGGTGGGAATGGTGTTTATGTACACTCCTAGCAAAATGTAGACATATAAATCAGTAGTTAATTAATATGAGAGGGAGGAAATCAATTGTATGTCTCAAAGTTTCTCAAAAGACAAACTGAATCTTTTTCATATATAGGCTATGTATTTGATATGCGGAATCTCTCAAAAGCCTAGACCAAGTAGATTAGAAGCATCCAATAGCACAACTATATACAAGATAATGGATACTGTACAGCAAACCATAACAAAGGGACTTTTCAAAGTTAACCCAATTAACAAATAATGTGATGATAATATTAACTGTCGATTATCTGTTTGAACCCTAAGACAGCAGGAACCTCACATCTCCACTATAGAGCCCCTAATTCCCCCAGTCCTGGAACCCTTGGATAGGGCCCACTTTCCCGTATGCATCTCCCAATCCAAACCAAATAATATTGCATCCGCCGATCACAACCTAACCAAAGCAATGATTGCCACCTCAACATGCTTCACCTCAGACTGTATCCAGAGACTTCACGTGTGGAATGACAACCCTTCAGCTTCATTACTCGGGTGAGACCTTTCCTTTTATAGTACACTCTAATTTCATCTCAGGTAGTTCACTTTCTAACAAAGTCCCATAACCTAGATATACACCAGTTTCTGTGAGAGAGAGCTTATGTGCACACGTATCCATAAACTATTGCAAAATATATACCTGAAAGCAGAAGTACACTAGAGTTTGCAGTGGGTACCTCCCTAACACTTCCTCTCCACTATTCCAAGCTTGGAATCCATGATTGCTCAACAAATTGTTTGGCCTCATATGTTAACTCTCTTTTCAATCACCAGGTTCTAGAAGCGATCAGGATGCTGGCCAGGCTTCCCTGGATTGAAGAACCCACCAATGTGTACGGGAGCTCTGCTTCCCCAGAGACACACCTTACTAGGGAAAGAGAAAGGCAGACTGGGAGTATGGACTGACCAGTCAATGCCCATGTTCAGTGGGGAAGCAATTACAGAAGCCAGACCTTATACCTTCTGCAACCCTCAATGACCCTGGGTCCATGCTCCCAGAGGGCTAGAGAATGGGAAAGCTATCATGAGAGGAGGTGGGTTATGGGGATTGGGTGGTGGGAATTGTGTGGAGTTGTACCCCTCCTACCTTATGCTTTTGTTCACTAATCCTTTCTTAAAAAGAAAATTAAAAAAAAATTAAAAAAAAGAAATGCTACTGAAAGGTTCTATTATTTATATTTGAATTTAATGCTGCTCCAACTATATGGCCAATTATTTCTGAAAAACTAGGCTGTTATAAATGTGGTAATTCTGAATTAAGGTCAAATACATACGTCGACAATTCTAAAAATGACAGATATATAAATATATATATATATGTATATCTTTATTATAAACTCTGAGTGATAGTGAAGTAACTCATCAAGGAGACTCTCTATCAAGGATAGAGAAGTAACTCATCAAGGAGACTCTCCACATGGACAGGCACCACAAGTTTCCTAGTCTGGAAACACACACAGGGCAGCTGCTAGTTCCCAGTGAAAGCCTCAGGGCAAAAACCTCTCCCTCTTCAGTGTTTTTACATCTGAAAAGAAGAAAAATGACCAAGGGCCAAAGAGAGCTACAATGGTGTCAATATTGATCTGTAAATCAGAATGTACCAAGTGTTTTGCAAAAAAATCACTTTAGTATTAAACTCTGAGTGATACTGGCATGGAAATGAGGAGACAGAATATGGCTTGTGTCAGAAAGACTTACAAACTGAGGCTCCAGTAGCCTCAGTGAAATCGCCAACACGACAAGCCAGAGCCCAGCAGTGCTCTGGTAACTCTCTTTGTATATCTGGGCCTGTCAGTAAAATAAGTATATAAATAAAATATTAATGATTGAAGACAGAGTGTGTGAGAGCATGTGAGAGTTAGAGACAAAGAAGGCTAGAAGAGGAATGATGAGTTGGAAAGAGACGAGAATTCAAAAACCTCCTACATTGATGAAAGGTTCAAACCTGGTTTGTAGAGATTGTAAGGCAGCAGCTCTCATGCCCACAGACCGCAGACAGCCCCAGCCTTTACCATATGCGGTACTACCAGACCTGACAGTAATGTGTGTGTGTGTGTGTGTGTGTTTGTCTGTCTGTCTGTCTGTCTGTGTCTGTGTGTGCTCAGAGCTCTCCTATAGTAGTCTCAGAGAAAGGGTGACAAGGTAGCCAGCCTCACCTGCAACTTATTTACAGAGAACCTAGCTGGTCATGGCAAGCCAGCTAGCCCAGATTCTGGCTAAACAAGAATGCATATGCAAAGGGACTCTCATTTCTCGCTCTCCTGAGTTCCCGATTCAATCTCATGCCTCACTATCATCCAAACACTGCCAACGGGGGAAGCTGTGCACCCCTCAGAAGTCAGGGGCAGGATGCTGTCCAGTCACATTTGGCTACCTACTCAGCCTCCAGGCTCTCACTCCACTGCTCAGGGCAGCAAGTTACAAGCCCAGAAAGAACCCAGAAAGAGCTGTGTTTAACCAAGCAATAGTGGATGAACCCGGCCCATACACCTACCCTTTGGGATCGACTAAGGCAATTGCTCCTGTGGCCTCACAATCCCTGATCATGGTGTCCTGGTGTCCACACATCACACTCAGAGAGATTCCCAGAAGTAGGCACGCATGAGTGTCCAATACAATGTCGCTTTGCATGCAGGAAGCACAAACTCCCAGGGCCCTTGCTATGGACTGACAAAAGGAAGATGGATGCCTCCATTGGCTAAATAAGGAGCATCTAGTGGAGATCACAGCCCCGCCCCTCACCTGAGGGTCTGGCTGCAGTTAATAAATGCAATTGGAAACACCTGTTGCCACTTGGGACCTGAGGACATACTCAGGAATCCCTCCAGGAGCTAGCAGGCTGGCAGACCTCCTGACCCTGGGATAGCTGTGCTCCTAGTTGGGAGGGCCTTCTGGCCAGAGGTGAGAATATTCCCTAGATACAAGAAAGAACTTCAGATTTCTAAAGGATTTGAAACCCCATGAGGCACTTGGAAAAGACATTCCATAGCCATCAAAACACCCTCTTTCTGAACCCTGGAAGCTTCCATTTTGCGTGGAAAATCTGGACACTGGTGTGGCCATCAGTACCACACACCCCTTACATTCGGCCCATTAGAGGAAAAAACAATGTGTGTGCCAGGGGGATAGAGTTTCACTTCTCTTGACCTTGGCTCTCATGGAATAAGGACAAGGATGCGGTGCAGGAAATTGAGGAGGGCTGCATTTAGGCTGAGTGTCAGCCTCAGGACACTGGAGAATGGGAGTCAAGCACAGAGGGCCTGGACAGCTGCAGTTGGAGATGGACATATGACTATTACCTGCAGCAGGATCACTGTCTCCTCAGTTCCCCTCTGTACTAAGCCATATGCATGAGACCATATAATCCAAAGGGCAAAGAAAGAAAAATTTCAACATCAGGAAGACCGAGTTCATGATTCATGCACTGACTTCCAGTAAGGTCCCAGTGAAGAAGGCACGTAGAGACAGTCAGAGAGATGAATAACAGTGACTGAAAAGGACAGAAATTCTGGCCCTCCATGCCCATGCATGCTTCTTAAAAGTGGCATTGATATTTTATGTTTGTGAGGAAAGATTACACTTAGAACATCTAGGTTTTAGCCCACTCTGAGAAGCAACACTCGGCCTGCAGCCCACTCTCCAAAACTGCCCTCGCTTCTCCAATTTGGAAGTAGACTTAGTGATGCTCCAGCCAAGATGCAGGCTGGCATAATGCATCTCCCTGGTCCAGCCTCAGACTGTCCAGTGTGCAGGGAACTGCACTGTCTATTTCTTCTTTGATTTAAAATTTTGGGATACGACTCGGTGGACAAATAGTTCAAGAGGGAAGTAGATGATTTGGCAGCGGTAGTTTGTGCTGATAGAGATTTGTAGAGTGATAAGAGGTATACGAATGGCTCTGTGAGATGTCTCTCATGACTGTGGCTCAGAAGGGCCAAGTGTATTTGCATTATTAACTTAATCCAGAGCTGTGCAGTTCTCTAGCTAAAAAAATATTTTCAGACCTCTACATGTTACATATATATATATATGTATATATATATATATATATATATATATATATATATATATATAGAGAGAGAGAGAGAGAGAGAGAGAGAGAGACAGATGTAGTCATTTTCGACAATGGATTCGATATGACATACAGACAACTGATTGCTAAAACCTGGAGAGAAACTGTGCATCAGGAAAATAATTGTCCAAAGGAGTAAAATCTCAAAATCATTAGCTATATGTAGCTCCAATGGGACAGAGTGAAAAAGGATTGAGAAGTAAATCATCCAGGACACTCTCCACATGGACAGGCACCACAAGTTTCCTAGTCTGGCACCAGACACAGTGCATCTCCTAGTTCCCAGTGCAAGCCTCAGGGCAAAAACCTCTCTCTCTTCAGTGTTTTTACATCTGAAAAGAAGAAAAGTGACCAAGGGCCAAAGAGAGCTACAGGGTGTCAATATTGAGCTGTAAATCAGAATGTACCAAGTATTTTCAAAAAAATCACTTTATTATAAACTCTGAGTGATACTGGCATGGAAATGAGTAGACAGAATATGGCTTGTGTCAGAAAGACTTACAAACTGAGGCTCCAGTAGCCTAGGTGAAATCGCCAACACAACAAGCCAGAGCTCAGCAGTGCTCTGGTAACTCTCTTTGTATATCTGGGCCTGTCAGTAAAATAAGTATATAAGTAAAATATTAATGAGTGAAGACAGAGTGTATGAGAGCATGTGAGAGTTAGAGACTGAGAAGGCGAGAAGAGAAATAGATGAGTTGAAAAGAGACCAGAATTCAAAAACCTCCTACACTGTGTTCATTGATGACAGGTTCTAATCTGGCTTGTAGAGATTGTAAGGCAGCAGCTCTCATGCCCACAGACCCCAGACAGCCCCAGCCTTCACCATATGCTGTACTACAACACCTGACAATAATGTGTATGTGTGTGTGTGTGTGTCTGTCTGTCTGTCTGTCTGTATGTGTGTCTGTGTATGCTCAGAGCTCACCTGTAATAGTCTCAGAGCATGGGTGTCAAGGTAGCCAGCCTCATCTGCAACTTACGTATAGAGAACCTAACTCGTCAGGGCAAGCCAGCTAGCCCAGATTCTGGCTAAGCAAGAATGCCAGAGAACTATGTGGAAGCCCAGGACCCCATTTTGAGCCCCTGGTAACCACTTACCCAGCTAGAGAAAATCTGGGATAGTGGCAAATCAAGATGCAGCTGTCTCTCTGTCTCTCTTCCTGCTTGGGCCCTGCTCTCTCAATTTATGACTGTTTCCTTCTCCTCAATAAGAAAGTTACAAATGATGTACAGAAATACAGGGAAAGTGGGAAAAATTACCCCCTTTGCCCACTATTACATGTAACTGTTGACTGTAAATCATTCATCCCCCAAGAAAGAACAGAATAAATATTTGTGAGGTTAAAAACACTGTAGGTTAAATATGGAACACTCTTTAGAGCCATGCAATACTAATACATTGTGCATTGGATGTCACTGTCAAAAACAGTGCAGTAGTAGCTGTAGAAGTGTTTAGTATCTGCAAAAGGAAATGTATTGTGTGTCAGAAGTTCCCTTCAATTATAAGAGAAAATCTATCAGGCAGAAAAAATTACCCCTCATGTGATATCGGAGTAAATATATAAATAAATATGCAAATATATGGGGATGATCTAGGAGGATTTGAAAAAAATAAAAAATAAAAACAAAAACCACAGGAAGACCTGATTACAGCAGAAATATAGAAAACGTCTCCTGAGAAACAGAGGGCTGCTTCAAATATTCCTTGACAATTCAGGGTCCAGGCAAATTAAGAATTCCTGAGAAAGAAAAGAAACACATACATATTGAAGCTTACACTAGAAAATGGTGGCAAGTTCTATACTATGATAATTACAATAAGGATACTGATAGAAAGGCTATTGGAAATGCTCCTGGAAGGTTTGTAATTTATAATTGTAGTGAATCTTGCTCCAACTATATGACCAATTATTTTGAATAAGGAGGCTGCTATAAATGTGGTAATTCTGCATTAAGATCAAATAAAAGGTCAACAATTCTAAAAATGACTGATTATATATATATATATATATATATACATACATATATGTATGTGTTTATTATAAACTATGAGGTATACTGGCATGGCTATGAGGAGACAGAGTGTGGCTTGTGCCAGAGAGTCTTACAAAGCTGAGGCTCCAGAAACATAGGTGAAATCGCCAACAAAACAAGCCAGAGCTCATCAGTGCCCTGGTGACTCTCTTTGCATATCAGGGCCTGTCAGTAAAATAATAAATAGGTAAAATATTAATGAGTGCAGACAGAGTGAGTGAGAGCCTGTGAGTGTCAGAGAAAGAGAAGGCGAGAAGAGAAATAGAAGATTTGGAAATAGACCATAAGTCAAAAAACCCCTAGACTGTGTTCATTCATGACAGGTTCAAACCTGGGTTGTAGAGATTGTAAGGCAACAGCTCTAATTCCCACAGAACCCAGACAACCCAAGCCTTCACCATATGTGTGTAGTATTTGCCCCAGGAAAGGTATTGTGCATCAAAAGTTCCCTTCAATTATAAGAGAAAATCTATCAAGCAGAAGAAATGACCCCTCATGTGATACCTGAATAAATAAATAAATACGCAAATAAATGGGGATGATCTAGGAGGACTTGAGAAAATAAAAAAAGGAAACCAAAAGCACAAGAAGACCTGATTACAGCAGAAACATAGAAACCATCTGCTGGGAAACAGAGGGCTGCTTCAAAAATTACCTAACACTTCAGGATCCGGGGAAATTAAGATTTCTGGAAAAAGAAAACACACACATACGTATTGAAGCTTACACTACAAAAAGACAGGAAGTTCTGGGCTATGATAATTACAATAAGGATGCTGATAGAAATTCGATTAGAAATGCTATTGGAAGGTTCTATTATTTATATTTGTATTGAATGCTGCTCCAACTATATGGCCAATTATTTCTGAAAAACTAGGCTGTTATAAATGTGGTAATTCTGAATTAAGGTCAAATACATATGTCGACAATTCTAAAAATGACAGATATATAAATATATATGTATAAATATATATGTATGCATATCTTTATTATAAACTCTGAGTGATACTCGCATGGAAATGAGGAGACAGAATACGGCTTGTGTCAGAAAGACTTACAAACTGAGGCTCCAGTAGCCTAGGTGAAAGCGCCAACACAACAAGCCAGAGCTCAGCAGTGCTCTGGCAACTCTCTTTGAATACCTGGGCCTGTCAGTAAAATAAGTATATAAGTAAAATATTAATGATTGAAGACAGAGTGTGTGAGAGCATGTGAGAGTTAGAGACAGAGAAGGCAAGAAGAGAAATAGATGAGTTGGAAAGAGACCAGAATTCAAAAACCTCGTACACTATGTTCATTGATGACAGGTTCAAACCTGGCTTGTAGAGATTGTAAGGAAGCAGCTCTCATGCCCACAGACCCCAGACAGCCCCAGCCTTCACCATATGCTGTACTACCAGACCTGACAGTAATGGGTGTGTGTATGTGTGTGTGTGTTTGTGTTTGTCTGTCTGTATGTGTGTGTCTGTGTGTGCTCAGAGCTCACCTGTAGTAGTCTCAGAGCATGGGTGTCAAGGTAGCCAGCCTCACCTGCAACTTATGTACAGTGAACCTAGCTAGTCAGGGCCAGCCAGCTAGCCCAGATTCTGGCTAAGCAAGAATGCATATGCAAAGGGACTCTCATGTCTCACTCTCCTGAGTTCCCCATTCAATCCCATGCCTCACTATCATCCGAACACTGCCAATGGGGTAGCTGGGGGACCCCTTAGAATTCAGGGGCATGAGCCTTTCCAGTCATGTTTGGCTGCCTACTCTGCCTCCAGGATCTCAGTCCACTGCTCGGGGCAGTAGATTACTATCCTGGAAAGAACCCAGAGACAGCTGTGTTTCAACATAGATGGGAACTGTGTGTGACCAAACAATAGTGGATGAACCCGGCCCCTTAAACCTACCCTTTGGCACCGGCTAAGGCAATTGCTGCTGTGGCCTCACAATCCCTGATCATGGTGTACTGGTGTCCACTCATCACACTCAGAGAGATTCCCAGAGGTAGGCATGCATGAGTGTCCCATACGAAGTCACTCTGCTTGCAGGAAGCACAAACTCACTGGGCCCTTGCTATGGAGAGACAAAAGGAAGATGGATGCCTCCATTGGCTGAATTAGGAGCTTCCAGTGGAGATCACAGCCCCACCCCTCAACTGAGGGCCTGGCTGCTGCTAATAAAGGCAATTGGAAACACCTGTTACCACTTGGTGCCTGAGTACATACTCAGGAATCCCTCCAGGAGCTAGCAGGCTGGCAGACGTCCTGACCCTGGGATAGCTGTGCTCCTAGTTGGAAGGTCCTTCAGGCCAGAGGTCAGAATATTCCCTAGATATAAGAACGAACTTCAGGTTTCAAAAGGATTTGAAACCCCATGAGGCACTTGGAAAAGACATTTCACAGCCATCAAAACACCCTCTTTCTGCACCCTGGAATCTTCCGTTTAGCGTGGAAAATCTGGACACTGGTGTGGCCATCAATACCACAGATCCTTTACATTTGGCCCAATAGAGGGAAAGCACAATGTGTGTGCCATGGGGATAGAGTTTCACTTCTCTTGACCTGGGCTCTCATGGAATAAGGACAAGGATGCGGTGCAGGAAATTGAGGAGGGCTGCATTAAGATGGAGTGTCAGCCACAGGGCCCTGGAGAATGGGAGTCAAGCACAGAGGGCCTGGACAGCTGCAGCTGGAGATGGACATATGCTTGTTACCTGCAGCAGAAACACTGTATCCTCAGTTCCCCTCTGTACTATGCCATATGCATGAGACTAAATAATCCAAAGGGCAAAGAAAAGAAAATTTCAACACCAGGAAGACCGAGTTCATGATGCATGCACTGACTTCCACGAAGGGTCCAGGGAAGAAGGCAGGCAGAGACAGTCAGAGAGACCGAATGACAGTGACTCAAAAGGACGGAAATTCTGGCCCTAGGTTGATCAGTGCTAAAGCACTGAAGACAAACCCTCCGCCCATGCATACTTCTTATAATTGGCATTGCTATTTTATGTTTGTGAGGAAAGGTTACACTTAGAACATCTAGGTCTTAGCCCACTCTAAGAAGCAGCACTTGGCCTGCAGCCCACTCTCCAAAACTGTCCTTGCCTCTCCAAATTGGAAGTAATTTTAGTGATGCTCCAGCCAAGATGCAGGCTGGTGTATTGCATCTCCCTGGTCCAGCCTCAGCCTGTCCTGTGTGCAGGGAACTGAACTATGTCTATTTCTTATTTTATTTAAAGTTTTGGGATAGGATATGTGGACAAAAAGAGCAAGAGGGAAGTAGATATTTGGCAGCTGTAGTTACTGCTGAGATTTGTAGAATGACAAGAGGTATATGAATGGCTATGTGAGATGTCTCTCATGACTGTGTTTCAGAAGGGCCAGGTGTATCCGCATTACTACTCTAATCCAGAGCTATGCAGGTCTCTAGCTAAAATATATTTTCAGACCTCTACATGTTACATATATATATATATATATGTATATATATATATATATATATATATATATATATATATAGAGAGAGAGAGAGAGAGAGAGAGAGAAAGACACTGATGTAGTCATTTTCTACAATGGATTAGATATGACATTCAGACAATTGATGGCTAAAACCTGGAGAGAAACTGTGCATCAGGAAAAGAATTTTCCAAAGGAGTAAAATTTCCAAATCATTACCTAGATGCAGCTCCAGCGGGACCAAGCAAAAAAGGCTCGAGAAGGAACTCATCCAGGAGACTCTCCACATGGACAGGCACCACAAGTTTCCTAGTCTGGCAACACACACAGGGCAGCTGCTAGTTCATTGTGGAAGCCTCAGGGCAAAAACCTCTCCCTCTTCAGTGTCTTTACATCTGAAAAGAAAAAAAGTGACCAAGGGCCAAGGAGAGCTACAATGGTGTCAATATTGAGATGTAAATAAGAATGTGCCAAGTGTTTTGCACAAAATCACTTTTGCCACAGTGATTCTGTTGTTCCCTCTCTCTCTCCCTCCCTCCCACACACACACACAAACACACACAAACACACACTCTCACTTTGACACACAATTCCACAGAGGCACAGGCACAAACGGAGTTATACACATGCACACTGGACAACTTCTGCAAGGCAGGGCCCTGGGCTGAACCCTGATTCACACTTCCTGGAAGCATGCCCAGCCTTTTAAGGCCAGCTCTGAGCTCCCATTGGTGGGCTTCCTTCAGAAGGCTGCTCTCCGAGTCCTGCCCTCTCAAATCCTCCTCTGTTCTCATTGGCCAGCTCTTGGTTCACGACCCTGAGGGTGATGTTCCTCTTCTCTAATTGGCCAGCTGTCCCTATGAATACACACTGGGCCCTCCCCTCAGGCTCATTGGGCACGGGCTCTTAGACTCGCCCCCTGGGACTGTCTGTCTTCCTCTGAAGGCCCTGTTTCTGCCAACATGACCCACACAGCTCCTCTCTGGACACGTCCTTCGGACACTGCCTGCTTGAGCTAGGCTGGCCATGCTCTTGGGGCACACCCAGAAACACTGTCTCCACTCTCATAGCCCAGTGCCTCAGGGCACTTGCCCCATGAAGCCTTAGTCTGGTGCTGCCCTATTGTGGACACCCAGCAGAATGCAGCTGAGCACAGGAATTCACAAGCTCCCAGTAGAGTCATCCCGGACAAAGAGAGAAACCCCTTCCACTTGCAAAGCCAAATGGGGCATCCCCCCACCCCACAGGAAAGAACAGATGTATAGGGCACTCTACGTCAATTTTAACCTTGCTGTCCATGGGCCACAAATCCTAGAGTTCTCCTCATTCCACAGAATCAGTACACTCAACTATGGGCTTTGCTGCCACCTTGTGGACACACTGCAGAATGCAGCTGAGCTCCCCCATGCCACTCCTCTTTGAGTATATGCAGGAAATTAAACAGTGCATGGGAATAGCAAAGGAAAGAACCCATCTGAGGACCACCTGGGAGAATGCACAACAGTGTCCAGAATATCCAATGTGCCATTCATATTTGAAAAACCACTTGTGCAGTGGAAACTTCCTTTGTCATAGCACAACCCAGTTCCTAAGAATCTGCATCAGGAATAAAGAAACTACAGCAGTAATCATAACTGAAACACACTTATGTACACTTACACACACACACACACACACACCCTCCCACAGAGACGCACACACTTTTCCCTGAAATAATGTGGACTGCGGTTGCTGTTTTGCACTCAAGTAAAAGGTCAAAGTTTCATGGGTGGAGGGGAGAAGTGTTAAGTTTCTGGCATATGAAGGTGAGAAGTGCCTAGAGCAGATCGATAGTTACATGGACAACGAAGGGATCTTGGGTTGGAGGCACAGTTGGTCGAGATGCCAGGGAACTATGTGGAAGCCCAGGACCCTGTTTTGAGCCCCTGGTCACCACTTACCCAGATAGGGAAAAGCTGGGCTAGTGTCAAATCAAAACTGCAGCTGTCTCTCTGTCTCTCTTCCTGCTTGAGCCCTGCTCTCTCAATTTATGACTGTTTCCACTATCTCAATAAGAAAGTTACAAATGATGTACAGAAATACAGGGAAAGTGTGAAAAATTACCCCCTGCCCACTATTACATGTAATAGTTGACTGTAAATCATTCATCCCCCAAGAAATAACAGAATAAATATTTGTGAAGTTAAAAACATTGTAGGTTAAATAGTGAACATTCTTTAGAGCCATGCAATACTAATCCATTGTGCATTGGATGTCACTGTCAAAAACAGTGCAGTAGTAGTTGTAGTAGTGTGTAGTATCTGCAAAAGGAAATGTATTGCGTGTCAAAAGTTCCCTTCAATTATAAGAGAAAATATATCAGGCTGAAGAAATGACCCCTCATTTGATATGGGACTAAATATATAAATAAATATGCAAATAAATGGGGATGATCTAGGAGGATTTGAAAAAAATAAAAACAAAAACCACAGGAAGACCTGATTACAGCAGAAATTTAGAAAATGTCTGCTGAGAAACAGAGGGCTGCTTCAAAACTTCCCTGACACTTCAGGGTCCAGGCAAATTAAGAATTCTCGAGAATGAAACGAAAGGCATACGTATTGAAGCTTACACTAGAAAATGTAGACCAAGTTCAGTGCTATGATAATTACAATGAAGATACTGATAGAAAGGCTATTGGAAATGCTCCTGGAAGGTTTATAATTTATAATTATAGTGAATCCTGCTCCCACTATGTGACCAATTATTTAAGAATAAGGAGGCTGTTATAAATGTGGTAATTCTGCATTAAGATCAAATAAAAAGGTCAACAATTCTAAAAATGACTGATATATATATATATATATATATATATATATATATATATATGTACATATATGTAAGTGTATCTCTATTATAGACTGAGGGATACTGGCATGGCTATGAGGAGACAGAGTATGGCTTGTGCCAGAGAGACTTACAAAGCTGAGGCTTCAGAAACCTAAGTGAAATTGCCAACAAAATAATCCAGAGCTCTGCAGTGCCCTGGTGACTCTCTTTATATATCAGGGCCTGTCAGTAAAATAAGTATATAAGTAAATTATTAATGAGTGCAGACAGAGTGAGTGAGAGCCTGTGAGAGTCAGAGACAGAGAAGGCAAGAAGAGAAATAGAAGAGTGGGAAAGAGACCAGAAGTCAAAAACCTCCCACACTGTGTTCATACATGACAGGTTCAAACATGGGTTGTCGAGATTGTAAGGCAGCAGTCTCACATCCACAGACCCCGGACCACCCCAGCCTTCACCATATGTGTGTAGTATTTACGTCGCGAAATGTATTGTGAGTGTAAACTTCCCTTCAATTATAAGAGAAAAATCTATCAGGCAGAAGAAATGACCCCTCATGTAATATAGGACTAAATAAATAAATAAATATGCAAGTAAATGGGGATGATCTAGGAGGATTTGAAAAAAAATGAAAAATAAAAACAAAAAGCACAAGAAGACCTGATTACAGCAGAAAATGGAAACCATCTGCTGAGAAACAGAGGGCTGCTTCAAAAATTTTGAGACACTTCAGAGTCCAGGGAAATTAAGATTTCAGGAGAATGAAAAGAAACTTATATGTACTGAAGCTTACACTAGAGAAAGGAGGCAAGTTCTGTACCATGATAATTACAATAAGGATACTGATAGAAATGCTATTAGAAATGCGACTGGAAGGTTTTATTATTTATAATTGTATTGAATCCTGCTCCAACTAGGTGGCCAATTATTAATGAAAAAGGAAGCTGTTATAAAAGTGGTAATTCTGATAAAGATCAACATAGGTCGACAATTCTAAATATGACAGATATATATATATATAGTCTTTACTATATATATATAATATATATATATATATATATATATATATATATATATATATATATATATATATATATATATATATATATAAAGTCTTTACTATAAAGTCTGAGACATACTGCCATGGAAATGTGGAGACAGAATATGGCTTGTGTCAGAGAGACATTCAAAGCTGTGGCTCCAGTAGCCTAGGTGATATCACCAACAAAACAAGCCAGAGCTCAGCAGTGCTCTGGTAACTCTCTTTGTATACCTGGGCCTTTCAGGAAAATAATTATTAAGTAAAATATTAATGAGTGAAGACAGAATGTGTGATAGCATGTGATAGTTAGAGAAAGAGAAGGCGAGAAGAGAAATAGATGAGTTGGAAAGAGACCAGAAGTCAAAAACCTCCTACACTGTTTTCATTGATGACAGGTTCAAAGCTGGCTTGTAGAGATTGTAAGGCAACAGCTCTCATGCCCACTGACCCCAGACAGCCCAAGCCTTCACCAGATGCTGTACTACCCGACCTGACAGTAATGTGTGTGTGTGTGTGTGTGTGTGTGTGTGTGTTTGTCTGTCTGTCTGTCTGTGTGTGTGTGTATGTGTGTGCTCAGAATTCACCTATAGTAGTCTCAGAGCATGGGTGGGAAGGTAGACAGCATCACCTGAAACTTATGTACAGAGAACCTAGCTGGTCATGGCAAGCCAGCTAGTCCAGATTCTGGCTAAGCAAGAATGCACATGCAAAAGGACTCTTATGTCTCCCTCTCCTGAGTTACTGATTCAGTATCATGCCTCACTATCATCCAAACACAGTCAGCGGGGTAAGCTGGGGCACCCCTCAGAATTCAAGGGAAGGAGCCTGTCCAGTCACGTTTGGCTGCCTACTCAGCCTCCAGACTCTCAGTCCCCTGCTCAGGGATGCAGATTACAAGCCCAGAATGAATCCAGAAAGAGCTGTGTTTCAACATAGATGGGAACTGTGTTTGACCAAACAATAGTGGATGAACCCAGACCCTTACACCTACCCTTTGGGTCTGGCTAAGGCAATTGCTCCTGTGGCCTCACAATCCCTGATCATGGTGTCCTGGTGTCCAAACATCACACTCAGAGAGATTCCCAGAAGTAGGCATGCATGAGTGTCCCATACAAAGTCGCTCTGCTTGCAGGAAGCACAAACTCCCTGGGCCCTTGCTATGGAGAGACAAAAGGAAGATGGAGGCCTCCATTGGCTGAATTAGTAGCTTCCAGTGGAGATCACAGTCCCGTCCCTCACCTGAGGGCCTGGCTGCTGCTAATAAAGGCAATTGGAAACACCTGTTACCACTTGGGGCCTGAGGACATACTCAGGAATCCCTCCAGGAGCTAGCAGGCTGGCAGGCCTCCGGACCCCGGGATAGCTGTGCTCCTAGTTGGGAGGGCCTTCGGACCAGAGGTGAGAATATTCCCTAGATACAAGAACGAACTTCAGGTTTCAAAAGGATTTGAACCCCAGGAGGCACATGGAAAAGACATTTCACAGCCGTCAAAACACCCTCTTTCTGAACCCTGGATGCTTCCGTTTTTCATGGAAAATCTGGACACTGGCGTGGCCATCAGTACCACAGATCCTTTACATTTGGCCCAATAGAGGGAAAGCACAATGTGTGTGCCAGGTTGGTAGAGTTTCACTTCTCTTGACCTTGGATCTCATGGAATAAGGTCAAGGATGTGGTGCAGGAAATTGAGGAGGGCTGCATTTATGCTGAGTGTCAGCCACAGGGCCCTGGAGAATGGGAGTCAAGCCAGAGGGCCTGAACAGCTGCAGCTGGAGATGGACATATGCCTGTTACCTGTAGCAGGAACGCTGTCTCCTCAGTTCCCCTCTGTACTACGCCATATGCTTGAGACTAAGTAATCCAAAGGGCAAAGAAAGGAAAATTTTAACACCAGGAAGACAGAGTTCACGATGCATGCACTGACTTCCATGAAGGGTCCAGGGAAGAAGGCACATAGAGACAGTCAGAGAGACAGAATGACAGTGACTGAAAAGGACAAATTCTGGCCCTGTGTTGATCAATGCTAGAGCACTGAAGACAAACCCTCCATGCCCATGCATACTTCTTACAAGTGGCATTGTTATTTTATGTTTGTGAGGAAAGGTTACATTTAGAACATCTAGGTCATAGCCCACTCTGAGAAGCAATACTTGGCCTGCAGCCCACTCTCCAAAACTACCCTTGCCTCTCCAAATTGGAAGTAGTTTTAGTGATGCTCCAGCCAAATGCAGGCTGGCGTATTTCATCTCCCTGGTGCAGCCTCAGCCTATACTGTGTGCAGGGAACTGAACTATGTCTATTTCTTCTTTGATTTACAGTTTTCAGATAGGACTTGGTGGACAAAAAGAGCACGAGTGAAGTAGATGATTTGGCAGCAGTAGTTTGTGCTGAGAGAGTTTTGTAGAGTGACAAGAGGTAAACGAATGGCTCTGTGAGATGTCTCTCATGACTGTGGCTCAGAAGGGACAGGTGTATCCGCATTACTACCCTAATCCAGAGCTGTGGAGGTCTCTAGCTAAAATATATTTTCAGATCTCTACATGTTACATATATATATATATATATATATATATATATATATATATATATATAGAGAGAGAGAGAGAGAGAGAGAGAGAGAGAGAGAGAGCAAGACACTGATGTAGTCATTTTCTACAATGGATGTGATATGACATTCAGACAATTGATTGCTAAAACCTGGAGAGAAACTGTGCATCAGGAAAAGAATAGTTCAAAGGAGTAAAATCTCCAAATCATTAGCTATATGCAGCTCCAATGGGACCGAGCGAAAAAGGCTCGAGAAGGATCTCATCCAGGACACTCTCCACATGGACAGGAACCACAAGTTTCCTAGTCTGGCAACACACACAGGGCAGCTGCTAGTTCCCAGTGCAATCCTCAGGGCAAAACCTCTCCCTCTTCAGTGTCTTTACATCTGAAAATAAGAAATGTGACCAAGGACCAAGGAGAGCTACAATGGTGTCAATATTGAGCTGTAAATCAGAATGTGCCAAGTGTTTTGCAGAAAATCACCTGTACCACAGTGATTCTGTTGTTCCCTCTCTCTCTCCCTCTCTCACACACACACACAAACACACACTCTCACAGTTACACACAGGCACACATCCACAGAGGCACAGGCACAAACGGAGTTATACACATGCACACTGGACAGCTTCTGCAAGGCAGGGCCCTGGGTGAACCCTGCTTCGCACTTCCTGGAAGCACGCCCAGCCTTTTAAGGGCAGCTCTGAGCTCCCATTGTCGGGCTTACTTCAGAAGGCCCACAGACAGGGCACCAGCCATGCTCTGATATGCCAGACACCTAGGCCACACCCAGAACCCCTGCCAGAAATATCAATGGCTAGTGTGCTCGGACATGCCCAGGAGTGTCAAGGGCCCTAATCAGTGATTGTACAGCAACCTTGAGCACTGCCCACATGGCCCTTCAGCATGCTCATTGGGCAGTCTCTGGAAGGCCCGCCCACCAGCCACTTCTGCAGGAAACAGATGATCATTCAAAAACCTCCTACACTGTGTTCATTGATGACAGGTTCAAAGCTGACTTGTAGAGATTGTAAGGCAGCAGCTCTCATGCCCACAGACCCCAGACAGCCCCAGCCTTCACCATATGCTGTACTACCAGACCTGACAGTAATGTGTGTGTGTGTGTGTGTGTGTGTGTCTGTCTGTCTGTCTCACTGTGTGTCTGTGTGTGCTCAGAGCTCACCTCTGAGCTCTACTCACCTGTAGTAGTCTCAGAGCATGGGTGGCAAGGTAGACAGCCTCAACTGCAACTTATGTACATAGAACCTAGCTGGTCAGGGCAAGCCAGCTAGCCCAGTTCTGGCTAAGCCAGAATACATATGCAAAGGGACTCTCATGTCTAAATCTCCTGAGTTCCCTATTCAATCCCATGCCTCACTATCTATCATCCAGGGGAAGCTGGGGGACCCCTCAGAGTTCAGGGGCATGAGCCTGTTCAGTCACATTTGGCTGCCTACTCAGCCTCCAGGCTCTCAGTCCACTGCTCAGGGCAGCAGATTACAAGAACTGAAAATACCCAGAAAGAGCTGTGTTTCAACCTAGATGGGAACTGTGTTAGACCAAACAATAGTGGATGAACCTGGCCCCTTACACCTATCCTTTGGGTCCAGCTAAGGCAATTGCTCCTGTTTCCTCACATCCCTGATCATGGTGTCCTGGTGTCCAAACATCACACTCAGAGAGTTTCCCAGAAGTAGGCATGCATGAGTGTCCCATTCAAAGTCGCTCTGCTTGCAGGAAGCACAAACTCCCTGGGCTCTTGCTATGGACAGACAAAAGAAAGATGGATGCCTCCATTGGCTGAATTCGCAGCTTCCAGTGGAGATCACAGCCCCGCACCTCACTTGAGGGACTGGCTGCTGCTAATAAAGGCAATTGGGAACACCTGTTACCACTTGGGGCCTGAGGACATACTCAGGAATCCCTCCAGGAGCTAGCAGGCTGGCAGACCTCCTGGCCCCAGGATAGCTGTGCTCCTAGTTGGGCGGCCCTTCTGGCCAGAGGTGAGAATATTCTCTAGATACAAGAAAGAACTTCAGTTTTCAAAAGGATTTGAAACCTCATGAGACACTTGGAAAAGACATTTCACAGCCATCAAAATACCCTCTTTCAGAACCCTGGATGCTTCCGTTTTGTGTGGAAAATCTGGACACTGGTGTGGCCATCAGTACCATAGATCCTTTACATTCGGCTTAATAGAGGGTAAGCACAATGTGTGTGCCAGAGGGATAGAGTTTCACTTCTCTTGACCTGGCTCTCATGGAATAAGGACAAGGATGCCGTGCAGGAAGGTGAGGAGAGCTGCATTTAGGCTGAGTGTCAGCCTCAGGGCCCCGGAGAATGGGAGTCAGGCACAGAGGGCCTGGACAGCTGCAGCTGCAGATGGACATATGCCTGGAACCTGCAGCAGCAACGCTGTCTCCGCAGTTCCCCTCTGTACTACACCATGTGCAGGTGACTAAATAATCCAAAGGGCAAAGAAAGGAAAACTTCAACACCAGGACGACTGAGTTCACGATGCATGCACTGACTTCCAGTAAGGGCCCAGGGAAGAAGGCAGGTAGAGACAGTCAGAGAGACAGGATGGCAGAGACAGAAAAGGACTGAAATTCTGGCCCTGTGTTGATCAGTGCCAGAGCACTGAAGACAAACCCTCCATGACCATGCATACTTCTAACAAGTGGCATTGTTATTTTATGTTTTTGAGGAAAGGTAACACTTACAACATCTAGGTCTTAGCCGCTATGAGAAGCAGCACTTGGCCGGCAGCCCACTCTCCAAAACTGCCCTTGCCTCTCCAAATTGGAAGTAATCTTAGTGATGCTCCAGCCAAGATGCAGGCTAGCGTATTGCATCTCCCTGGTCCTGCCTCAGCCTGTCCTGTGTGCAGGGAAATGCACTATGTCTATTTCTTCTTTGATTTACAGTTTTAGGATAGGACTCGGTGGACAAAAAGAGCAAGAGTGAAGTACATGATTTGGCAGCTGTAGTTTGTGCTGAGAGAGATTTGTAGAATGACAAGAGGTAAACGAATGGCTCTGTGAGATGTCTCTCATGACTGTGGCTCAGAAGGGCCAGGTGTATCCACTTTACTACCCTAATCCAGAGCTGTGCAGGTCTCTAGCTAAAAAATATTTTCAGACCTCTACATGTCATATATATATATATATATATATATATATATATATATATATATATATATATATGGAGAGAGAGAGAGCTAGACACTGATGTACTCATTTTCTACAATGGATTCGATATGACATTCAGATAATTGATTGCTAAAACCAGGAGAGAAACTGCATCAGGGAAAGAATTGTACAAAGGAGTAAAATCTCAAAATCATTAGCTATATGCAGCTCCATCAGGACCAATCGAAAAAGGCTCGAGGAGGGACTCATCCAGGAGACTCTCAACATGGACAGGCACCACAAGTTTCCTAGTCTGGCAACACACACAGGGCAGCTGCTAGTTCCCAGTGCAAGCCTCAGGGCAAAAACCTCTCCCACTTCAGTGTCTCAGAATTCAAAACCTCTTACACTGTGGTCATTGATGACAGGTTCAAATATGGCATGGTAGAGATTGTAAGGCAGCAGTTCTCATGCCCACAGACCCCAGACAGACCCAGCCTTCACCATATGCTGTACTACCAGACCTGACAGTTATGTGTGTGTGTGTGTCTGTCTGTCTGTCTCACTGTGTGTGTCTGTGTGTGCTCAGAGCTCACCTGTAGTAGTCTCAGAGCATGGGTGGCAAGGTATCCAGCCTCACCTGCAACTTATGTACAGAGAACCTAGCTGGTCAGTGCAACCCAGCTAGCCCAGTTCTGGCTAAGCCAGAATGCATATTCAAAGGGACTCTCATGTCTAAATCTCCTGAGTTCCCTATTCAATCCCATGCCTAACTATCTATCATTCAGGGGAAGCTGGGGCACCCCTCAGAGTTCCGGGGCATGAGCCTGTCCAGTCACGTTTGGCTGCCTACTCAGCCTCCAGGCTCTAGTCCCCTGCTCAGGGCAGCAGATTGTAGAGATTGTAAGGCAGCAGTTCTCATGCCCACAGACCCCAGAGAGCTCCAGCCTTCACCATATGCTGTACTACCAAACCTGACAGTAATGTGTGTGTGTGTGTGTCTGTCTTTCTGTCTGACTTTGTGTGTCTGTGTGTGCTCAGAGCTCACCTGTAGTAGTCTCAGAGCATGGGTGGCAAGGTAGCCAGCCTCACCTGCAACTTATGTACAGAGAACCTAGCTGGTCAGGGCAAGCCAGCTAGCCCAGATTTGGGCTAAGCAAGAATGCATATGCAAAGCGACTCTCATGTCTAAATCTCCTGAGTTCCCTATTCAATCCCATACCTCATTATCTATCATCCAAACACTGCCAACAGGGGAAGCTGGGGAACCCCTCAGAATTCAGGGGCATTAGCCTGTCCAGTCACATTTGGCTGCCTACTCAGCCTCCAGGCTCTCAGTCCACTGCTCAGGGCAGCAGATTACAAGCACAGAAAGTACCCAGAAAGAGATGTGTTTCAACCTAGATGGGAACTGTGTTAGACCAAACAATAGTGGATGAACCCGGTCCCTTACACCTACCCTCTGGGTGCTGCTAAGGCAATTACTCCTGTGGCCTCACATCCCTGATCATGGTGTCCTGGTGTCCACACATCACACTCAGAGAGCTTCCCAGAAGTATGCATGCATGAGTGTCCCATACAAAGTCTCTCTGCTTGCAGGAAGCACAAACTCCCCAGGCCCTTGCTATGGACAGACAAAAGAAAGATGGATGCCTCCATTGGCTGAATTCAGAGCTTCCAGTGGAGATCACAGCCCCGCACCTCACCTGAGGGCCTGGCTGCTGCTAATAAAGGCAATTGGAAACACATGTTACCACTTGGGCCCTGAGGACATACTCAGGAATCCCTCCAGGAGCTAGCAGGCTGGCAGACCTCCTGACCCCGGTATAGCTGTGCTCCTAGTTGTGCGGCCCTTCTGGCCAGAGGTGAGAATATTTCCTAGATACAAGAAAGAACTTCAGGTTTCAAAAGGATTTGAAAACCCCATGAGGCACTTGGAAACGACATTTCACAGCCATCAAAACACCCTCTTTCAGAACCCTGGAAGCTTCCGTTTTGCATGGAATATCTGGACACTGGTGTGGCCATCAGTACCACAGATCCTTTACATTCGGCTTAATAGAGGGAAAGCACAATGTGAGTGCCAGGGGGATAGAGTTTCACTTCTTGGCACTGCTGGTGGGATGCCAGGGAACTATGTGGAAGCCCAGGACCCCAATTTGAGTCCCTGCCACACCTGTCTGGCCAGATAGGCAGGCCACGACCGCGGTGTGACAAAACAGTGCGGGTGACCTGGTTAGGGAACCGGACAGGGGCCTTACAAGCTCCTGTACGGAAGACCGTACCCAAGATAGGTGGTGGACAGAAGCGTGGATATTTGTGTGGACGGATCCCTGGGTCTCCCGGTTGGCGGAAAGGCCTTGGAGGGCTAGGTGGACTTGGTTTCGCTTCTGAAAGCTTACTGTTGTTGTTTATCATGCTTTATGCAGGCCACCCAGGGAATGTCCAGGAGACTCCGGAGACGCTTACAGTGCAACCCCCCAAGTCTAGTCTGGACATTCCAGATGGGACCCCACTGGATGAAAAGCCCCTTACAACAGTAAATCCCAGCACTTCAAGCCCCAATGACTTGGCTATCCAGGTTGAGCAAGGACTGAGCACTATTCTCAGAAATATTACATTCAATCATACAGACAATGGTCCTTTAGCTTTCCCAGGAAACATGTTACATAGCAACCCTGAAATGCACCTGAATATTGTCTTAGGTAGATTACAGGAAAGGGAGCTTGGCATAAGGATCAGAGCAAGACGCCGTGTTCCCACTAGTGCCCCCCCTATTCTGGGTATTAAGGTCCAGTGCTTGGAAGGAGAAAGAATAGCCATTTGGATAAATGAGAGCAGTGAAAGCATTTAGTTCTTACTGATAAATTGACTTTTGTCTGAAACCAAAGGGATGTGGTTAATAACCCATGAAAGAACAGTATGGCTGTGCTTTCGTTTTGATGGTAGTTGTATGCCTTCAGTTCCTCCTGTCTGTGTTACTTATAAAAAATGTACCCTGCGTACTTTGTGGTCAACTGACTTGGCCAGCTTTTGATTTATGCTTCTTTGTTATGCTATTATAAAAAGAATCTCTATATCAGTAAAAGATTGCAGCAGCAGCATTGAAACTCATGTGTCTCAGTGTTGTCTGTCACGCCGAATCCACCTCCCACCTATAAGTCTCATTCTCCCTGGATCGGCCTGCTGAGCCCCCAGTTGGGTGGTTGGCGGCAAGTCCCTGCTCACCACTTACTCAGCTAGGGAAATGCTGGGCTAGTGTCAAATCAGAACTGCAGCTGTCTCTCTGTCTCTCTTCCTGCTTGGGCCCTGCTCTCTCAATTTATGATTGTTTCCTTCTCCTCAATAAGAAAGTTACAAATGATGTACAGAAATACAGGTTAAGTGGGAAAATTTACCCCCCTTGCCCACTATTACATGTAAATGTTGACTGTAAAGCATTCATCCCCCAAGAAAGAACAGAATAAATGTTTGTGAGGTTAAAAACATTGTAGGTTAAATAGTGAACATTCTTTAGAGCCATCCAATACTAATCCATTGTGCATTGGATGTCACTGTCAAAAACAGTGTTGTAGTAGTTGTAGTAGTGTGTAGTATCTGCAAAAGGAAATGTATTGTGTGTCAAAAGTTCCCTTCAATTATAAGAGAAAATATATCAGGCAGAAGAAATGACCCCTCATGTGATAACGGAATAAATAAATAAATATGCAAATAAATGGGGATGATCTAGGAGGATTTGAAAAAAATAAAAACAAAAACCACAGGAAGACCTGATTACAGCAGAAATATAGAAAATGTCTGCTGAGAAACAGAGGGCTGCTTCAAAACTTCCCTGACACTTCAGGGTCCAGGCAAATTAAGAATTCCCGAGAATGAAAAGAAAGGCATACGTATTGAAGCTTACACTAGAAAATGGAGGCAAGTTCTGTGCTATGATAATTACAATGAGGATACTGATAGAAAGGCTATTGGAAATGCTCCTGGAAGGTTTACAATTTATAATTGTAGTGAATCCAGCTCCAACTATGTGACCAATTATTTATGAATAAGTAGGCTGTTATAAATGTGGTAATTCTGCATTAAGATCAAATAAAAAGGTCAACAATTCTAAAAATGACTGATATATATATATATATATATGTATATACATGTACATATATGTAAGTGTATCTTTATTATAGACTCTGAGGGATACTGGCATGGCTATGAGGAGACAGAGTATGGATTGTGCCAGAGAGACTTACAAAGCTGAGGCTCCAGAAACCTAGGTGAAATTGGCAACAAAACAAGCCAGAGCTCAGCAGTGCCCTGGTGACTCTCTTTGTATATCAGGGCCTGTCAGTAAAATAAGTATATAAGTAAAATATTAATGAGTGCAGACAGAGTGAGTGAGAGCCTGTGAGAGTCAGAGACAGAGAAGGCAAGAAGAGAAATACAAGAGTGGGAAAGAGACCAAAAGTCAAAAACCTCCCACACTGTGTTCATACATGACAGGTTCAAACCTGGGTTGTCGAGATTGTAAGGGAGCAGTCTCATGTCCACAGACCCCAGACAACCCCATCCTTCATCATATGTGTGTAGTATTTACGGCACAAAATGTATTGTGAGTGTAACTTCCCTTCAATAATAAAAGAAAAATCTATCAAGCAGAAGAAATGACCAGTCATGTAATATAGGACTAAATCAATATGCAAATAAATGGGGATGATCTAGGAGAATTTGAAAAAAATGAAAAATAAAAACAAAAAGTACAAGAATACCTGATTACAGTAGAAAATGGAAACCATCTGCTGAGAAACAGAGGGCTGCTTCAAAAATTCCGAGACACTTCAGAGACCAGGGAAACTAAGATGTCAGGAGAATGAAAAGAAACTTATATGTACTGAAGCTTACACTAGAGAAAGGAGGCAAGTTCTGTACTATGATAATTACAATAAGGATGCTGATAGAAATGCTATTAGAAATGCTACTGGAAGGTTCTATTATTTATAATTGTATTGAATCCTGTTCCAACTAGGTGGCCAATTATTAATGAAAAAGGAAGCTGTTATAAATGTGTGAATTCTGATAAACATCAATTACATAGGATGACAATTCTAAAAATGACAGAATATATATATGTATATTTATATATACATATATGGATGTATATGTTTATTATAAAGTCTGAGAGATACTGCCATGGATATGAGGAGACAGAATATGGCTTGTGTCATAGAGACTTACAAAGCTGTGGCTCCAGTACACTAGGTGATATCACCAACAAAACAAGCCAGAGCTCAACAGTGCTCTGGTAACTCTCTTTGTATATCTGGGCCTGTCATTAAAATAAGTATATATGTAAAATATCAATGAGAGAATACAGAGTGTGTGAGAGCATGTGAGAGTTAGAGACAGAGAAGGCGAGAACAGAAATAGATATGTAGGAAAGTGACCAGAAGTCAAAAACCTCCTTCACTGTGCTCATTGATGACAGGTTCAAACCTGGCTTGTAGAGATTGTAAGGCAGCAGCTCTCATGCCCAGAGACCCCATACAGCCCCAGCATTCACCATATGCTGTACTACCAGATCTGACAGTAATGTGTGTGTGAGTGTGTGTCTGTCTGTCTGTGTGTGTTTGTGTGTGCTCAGAGCTCACCTATAGTAGTCTTAGCATGGGTGTCAAGGTAGCCAGCCTCATGCGCAACTTATGTAAAGAGAACCTAGCTGTACAGGGCAAGCCAGCTAGCCCAGATTGTGGCTAAGCAAGAATTCATATGCAAAGGGATTCTCAAGTCTCCCTCTCCTGAGTTCCCGATTCAATCCCATGCCTCACTATCATCCAAACACTGACAACGGGGTAAGCTGGGGCTCCCCTCAGAATTCAGGGGCATGAGGCTGAGTAGGCAGTCACGTTTGGCTGCCTACTTAGCCTCCAGACTTTCAGTCCACTGCTCAGGGATGCAGATTACAAGCCCTGAAAGAACCCAGAAAGAGCTGTGTTTCAACATAGATGGGAACTGTGTTTGACCAAACAATAGTGGATGAATCCAGCCCCTTACACCTACCCTTTGGGTCCAGCTAAAGCAATTGCTCCTGTGGCCTAACAATCCCTGATCATGGTGTCCTGGTGTCCACACATCACACTCAGAGAGATTCCCAAAGTAGGCATGCATGAGAGTCCCATACAAAGTCGCTCTGCTTGCAGGAAGCACAAACTCCCAGGGCCCTTGCTATGGAGAGACAAAAGGAAGATTGATGCCTCCATTGGCTGAATTAGTAGCTTCCAGTGGAGATCACAGCCCCGCACCTCACTTGAGGGCCTGGATGCTGCTAATAAAGGCAATTGGGGACACCTGTTACCACTTGGGCCCTGAGGACATACTCAGGAATCCCTCCAGGAGCTAGCAGGCTGGCAGACCTCCTGACCCCGGGATAACTGTGCTCCTAGTTGGGAGTGCCTTTGGGCCAGAGGTGAGAATATTCCCTAGATACAAGAAAGAACTTCAGGTTTCAAAAGGATTTGAAACCCCATGAGGCACTTGGAAAAGACATTTCACAGCCATCAAAACACCCTCTTTCTGAACCCTGGAAGCTTCCGTTTTGCGTGGAAAATCTGGACACTGACATGGCCATCAGTACCACAGATCCTTTACATTTGGCCCAATAGAGGGAAAGCACAGTGTGTGTGCCAGGGTGGTAGAGTTTCACTTCTCTTCACCTGGGCTCTCATGGAATAAGGACAAGGATGCGGTGCAGGAAATTGAGGAGGGCTGCATTTAGGCTGAGTGTCAGCCACAGGGCCCTGGAGAATGGGAGTCAAGCACAGAGGGCCTGGACAGCTGCAGCTGGAGATGGACATATGCCTGTTACCTGCAGCAGGAAAGTTGTCTCCTCAGTTCCCCTCTGTACTATGCCATATGCTTGAGAGTAAGTAATCCAAAGGGCAAAGAAAGGATAATTTCAACACCAGGAAGACGGAGTTCATGATGCATGCACTGACTTACACGAAGGGTCCAGGGAAGAAGGCACGCAGAGACAGTCAGAGAGACAGAATGACAGTGACTGAAAAGGACAGAAATTCTGGCCCTGTGTTGATCAGTGCCAGAGCACGGAAGACAAACCCTCCATGCCCATGTATACTTCTTACAAGTGGCATTGCTATTTTATGTTTGTGAGGAAAGGTTACACTTAGAACATCTAGGTCTTATCCCACTCTGAGAAGCAACACTTGGCCTGCAGCCCACTCTCCAAAACTACCCTTGCCTCTCCAAATTGGAAGTAATTTTAGTGATGCTCCAGCCAAGATGTAGGCTGGCGTATTGCATCTCCCTGGTCTAGCCTCAGCCTGTCCTGTGTGCAGGGAACTGAACTATATCTATTTCTTATTTTATTTACAGTTTTGGGATAGGATCTGTGGACAAAAAGAGCAAGAGGGAAGGAGATGATTTGGCAGCTGTAGTTACTGCTGAGAGAGATTTGTAGAGTGACAAGAGGTATACGAATGGCTTTGTGAGATATCTCTCATGACTGTGGTTCAGAAGGGCCAGGAGTATCCACATTACTACTCTAATCCAGAGCTGTGAAGGTTTCTAGCTAAAATATATTTTCAGACCCCTACATGTTACATATATACATACATATATGTATATATATATAGAGAGAGAGAGAGAAAGAGAGAGAGAGAAAGAGAGAGAGAGAGAAAGACACTGATGTAGTCTTTTTTTACAATGGATGCGATATGACATTCAGACAATTGATTGCTAAAACCTGGAGAGAAACTGTGCATCAGGAAAAGAATTGTCCAAAGGAGTAAAATCTCCAAATCATTAGCTATATGCAGCTCCATCGGGACCTAGGGAAAAAGGATCGAGAAGGAACTCATCCAGGAGACTCTCCACATGGACAGGAACCACAAGTTTCCTAGTCTGGCAACACACACAGGACAGCTGCTAATTCCCAGTGCAAGCCTCAGAGCAAAAACCTCTCCCTCTTCAGTGTTTTTACATCTGAAAAGAAAAACGTGTCCAAGGGCCAAGGAGAGCTACAATGGTGTCAATATTGAGTGGTAAATCACAATGTGCCAAGTGTTTTGCACAAATTCACCTGTGCCATAGTGATTCTGTTGTTCTCTCTCTCCCTACCCCATACATACACACACACAAACAAACACAAACACACACTCTCACAGCCATGCACGCACACATCCACAGAGGCACAGGCACAAATGGAGTTATACACATGCGCACTTGAAAGATTCAGCAAGGCAGGGCCCTGGGCTGAACCCTGCTTCGCACTTCTTGGAAACACGCCCAGCCTTTTAAGGCCAGCTCTGAGCTCCCATTGGTGGGCTTTCTTCAGAAGGCTGCTCACTTTGTCCCACCCTCGCAACTTCTCGTCTGTTCTCATTGGCCAGCTCTTGGATCACGCCCCTGAGGGTGATGTTCTTCTTCTCTAATTGGCCAGCTGTCTCTATGAATACACACTGGGCCCTCCCCTCAGGCTCAGAGGGCATGGTCTCTTAGACCCGCCCACGGGGACTGTGTGCCATCCTCTGAAGGCCCTGTTTCTGCCAACACGACCCACACAGCTCCTGTCTGGACCCGTCCTTAGGACACTGCCTGCTTGAGCTAGGCTGGCCATGCTCTTGGGGCACACCCAGATCACTGTCTCCACTCTTGTAGCCCAGTGCCTCAGGGCACTTGTCCCATGGAGCCTTAGTACCGCACTGGTGCTGCCCTATTGTGGACACCCAGCAGAATGCAGCTGAGCACAGGGATTCACAAGCTCCCAATAGAGTCATCCCGGACAAAGAGAGAAACCCCTTCCACTTGCAAAGCCAAATGGGCGATCCCCCCACCCCACAGGAAAGAACAGATGTCTAGGGACCTCTACGTCAATTTCAACCTTGCTGTCCATGGGCCACAAATCCCAGAGTTCTCCTCATTCCACAGAATCACTACACTCAACTATGGGCTTTGCTGCCACCTTGTGGACAAACAGCAGAATGCAGCTGAGCTCCTCCATGCCACACCTCTTTGAGTCTACACAGAAAATTACACAGAGCATGGGAATACTAAAGGATAGAACCCATCTGAGGACCACCTGGGAGAATGCACAACAGTGTCCAGAATATCCAATGTGCCATTCATATTTGAAAAACCACTTGTGCAGTGGAAACTTTTTTGTCATAGCACAACCCAGTTCCTAAGAATCTGCATCAGGAATAAAGAAACAACAGTGCTAATCATAACTGAAACACACTATGTACACTTATACACACACACACACACACCCTCCCACAGAGACGCACACACTTTTCCCTGAAATAACGTGGATTGGGGTTGCTGTTTTGCACTCAATTAAAAGGTCAAAGTTTCATGGGTGGAGGGGAGAAGTGTTAAGTTTCTGGCATATGAAGGTGAGAAGTGCCTAGAGCAGATCGATAGTTACATGGACAACGAAGGAAGCTCATTGGTCAGCCTCTGGAATGCCCGCCCACCAGCCACCTCTGCTGGAAAGAGATGAGAATTCAAAAACCTCCTACACTGTGTTCATTGATGACAGGTTCAAAGCTGGCTTGTAGAGTTTGTAAGGCAGCAGCTCTCATGCCCACAGACCCCAAACAGCCCCAGCCTTCACCATAGGCTGTACTACCAGACCTGACAGTAATGTGTGTGTCTGTGTGTGTGTGTGTCTGTCTGTGTCTGTGTGTGCTCAGAGCTCCCCTATAGTAGTCTCAGACCATGGGTGTCAAGGTATCCAGCCTCACCAGCAACTTATGTACAGAAAACCTAGCTGGTCAGGGCAAGCCAGCTAGCCCAGATTCTGGCTAAGCAAGTATGCCAGAGAACTATGTGGAAGCCCAAGAACCCGTTTTGAGCCCCTGCTCAAACGTACCCAGCTTGGTAAAAGCTGGGCTAGTGTCAAATCAGAACTGCAGCTGTTTCTCTGTCTCTTTTCCAGCTTCTCTCAATTTATGACTGTTTCCTTCTACTCAGTAAGAAAGTTACAAATGATGTACAGAAATACAGGGAAAGTGGGAAAATTACCCCCGTGCCCACTATTACATGTAACTGTTGACGGTAAACCATTCACCCCCCAAGAAAGAACAGAATAAATATTTGTGAGGTTAAAAACATTGTAGATTAAATTGTGAACATTCTTTAGAGCCATGCAATACTAATCCATTGTGCATTGGATGTCACTGTCAAAAACAGTGCTGTAGTAGTTGTAGTAGTGTGTAGTATCTGCAAAAGGAAATGTATTGTGTGTCAAAAGTTCCCTTCAATTATAAGAGAAAATCTATCAGGCAGAAGAAATGACCCCTCATGTGATATGGGACTAAATATATAAATAAACATGCAAATGAATGGGGATGATCCAGAAGGATTTGAAAAAATAAAAACAAAAACCACAGGAAGACCTGATTACAGCAGACATATAGAAAATGTCGGCTGAGAAACAGAGGGCTGCTTCAAAACTTCCCTGACACTTCAGGGTCCAGGAAATTAAGAATTCCCGAGAATTAAAAGAAAGGCATATGTATTGAAGCTTACACTAGAAAATGGAGGCAAGTTCTGTGCTATGATATTTACAATGAGGATACTGATAGAAAGGCTATTGGAAATGCTCCTGGAAGGCTTATAATTTATAATTGTAGTGAATCCTGCTCCCACACTGTGACCAATTATTTAAGAATAAGGAGGCTGTTATAAATGTGGTAATTCTGCATTAAGATCAAATAAAAAGGTCAACAATTCTAAAAATGACTGATATATATATATATATATATATATATATATATATATATATATGTATATATATGTACATATATGTATGTGTATCTTTATTGTAAAGTCTGAGGGATACTGGCATGGCTATGAGGAGACAGAGTATGGATTGTGCCAGAGAGACCTACAAAGCTGAGGCTCCAGAAACCTAGGTGAAATCGCTAACAAAACAAGCCAGAGATCAGCAGTGTCCTGGTGATTTCCTTTGTATATCTGGGCCTGTCAGTAAAATATTGTATAAGTAAAATGTTACTGAGTGCCGACAGAGTGAGTGAGAGCCTGTGAGAGTCAGAGACAGAGAAGGCAAGAAGAGAAGTAGAAGAGTTGGAAAGAGACCAGAAGTCAAAAACCTCCCATACTGTGTTCACTCATGAAAGGTTCAAACCTGGGATGTAGAGATTGTAAGGCAGCAGTCTCATGTCCACAGACCCCAGACAACCCCAGCCTTCACCATATGTGTGTAGTATTTACCACACGAAATGTATTGTGAGTGCAAACTTCCCTTCAATTATAAGAGAAAAGTCTATCAATCAGAAGAAATTACCCCTCATGTAACATAGGACTAAATAAATAAATAAATATGCAAATAAATGGGGATGATCTAGGAGGATTTGAAAAAAATGAAAAATAAAAACAAAAGCACAAGAAGACCTGATTACAGCAGATAATGAAAACCATCTGCTGAGAAACAGAGGGCTGCTTCAAAAATTCTGAGACACTTCAGAGTCCAGGGAAATTAAGATGTCAGGAGAATGAGAAGAAACTTATATGTACTGAAGCTTACACTAGAGAAAGGAGGCAAGTTCTGTACTATGATAATTACAATAAGGATGCTGATAGAAATGCTATTAGAAATGCTACTGGAAGGTTCTATTATTTATAATTGTATTGAATCCTGTTCCAACTATGTGGCCAATTATTAGTGAAAAAGGGAGCTGTTATAAATGTGTTAATTCAGATAAAGATCAATTACATAGGTCTACAATTCTAAAAATAACAAATATATATATATATATATATATATATGTTTATTATAAAGTCTGAGAGATACTTCCATGGATATGAGATACAGTATATGGCTTGTGTCAGAGAGACTTACAAAGCTGTGGCTCCAGTACACTAGGTGATATCACCAACAAAACAAGACAGAGCTCAGCAGTGCTCTGGTAAATTTCTTTGTATATATGGGCTTGGCAGTAAAATAAGTATATAAATAAAATATCAATGAGTGAAGACAGAGTGTGTGAGAGCCTGTGAGAGTTAGAGACAGAGAAGGTAAGAAGAGAAATAGATGAGTTGGAAAGTGACCAGAAGTCAAAAACCTCCTACACTGTGTTCATTGATGAAAGGTTCAAAGCTGACTTGTAGATATTGTAAGGCAGCAGCTCTCATGCCCACATAACCCAGACAGCCCCAGCCTTCACCATATGCTGTACTACCAGACCTGAAAGTAATGTGTGTGTGAGTGTGTGTCTGTGTGTGTCTGTTTGTGCTCAGAACTCACCTATAGTAGTCTCAGAGCATGGGTGTCAAGGTAGCCAGCCTCACCTGCAACTTATGTACAAAGAACTTAGGTGGACAGGGTAAGCTAGCTAGCCACATTCTGGCTAAGCAAGAATGCATATCCAAAGGGATTCTCATGTCTCCCTCTCCTGAGTTCCCGATTCAATCCCAGGCCTCACTATCATCCAAACACTGCCGATGGGGTAAGCTGGGGCACCCCTCAGAATACAGGGGCATGAGTCTGTCCAGTCACGTTTGGCTGCCTAATCAGCCTCCTGAATCTCAGTCCACTGATCAGGGCAGTAGATTACAAGACCAGAAAGAAACCAGATAGAGCTGTTTCAACATAGATGGGAACTGTGTATGACCAAACAATAGTGGATGAACCCGGCCCCTTAAACTTACCCTTTGGGTCCAGCTAAGGCAATTCCTCCTGTGGCCTCACAATCCCTGATCATGGTGCCTGGTGTCCACACATCACACTCAGAGAGATTCCCAGAAGTAGGCATGCATGAGTGTCCCATACAAAGTAGCTCTGCTTGAAGGAAGCACAAACTCCAGGGCCCTTGCTATGGAGAGACAAAAGGAAGATGGAGGCCTCCATTGGCTGAATTCGGAGCTTCCATTGGAGATCACAGCCCCGCCCCCACCTGAGGGCCTGGCTGCTGCTAATAAAGGCAATTGGAAACACCTGTTACCACTTGGGGCCTGAGGAAATACTCAGGAATCCCTCCAAGAGCTAGCAGGCTGGCAGACCTCCTGACACCGGGATAGCTGTGTTCCTAGTTGGGAGGGCCTTCGGGCCAGAGGTGAGAGTATTCCCTATATACAATGAACTTCAGGTTTCAAAAGGATTTGAAACTCCAGGAGGCACTTGGAAAAGACATTTCTCAGTCATCAAAAAACCCTCTTTCTGAACGCTGGAAGTTTCCACTTATTGGAAATCAGGACAATGGTGTGGCCATCAGTAGCACAGATCCTTTACATTTGGCCCAATAGAGGGAAAGCACAATGTGTGTGCCAGGGGGATAGAGTTTCACTTCTCTTGACCTGGGCTCTCATGGAATAAGGACAAGGATGCAGTGCAGGAAATTGAAGAGGGCTGCATTAAGGCTGAGTGTCAGCCACAGGGCCCTGGAGAATTGGGGTCAAGCACAGAGGGCCTGGACAGCTGCAGCTGCAGATGGACATATGTCTGTTACCTGCAGCAGGAACGCTGTCTCCTCAGTTCCCCTCTGTACTACGCCATATGCACGAGACTAAGTAATCCAAAGGGCAAAGAAAGGAAAATTTCAACACCAGGAATACCGAGTTCACGATGCATGCACTGAATTCCAGGAAAGTTCCATAGAAGAAGGCACACAGAGACAGTCAGAGAGACAGAATGACAGTGACTGAAAAGGACAGAAAATCTGGCCCTGTGTTGATCAGTGACAGAGCAATGAAGACAAACCCTCCATCCCCATGCATACTTCTTACAAGTGGCATTGTTATTTTATGTTTGTGAGGAAAGGTTACACTTAGAACATCTAGGTCTTAGCCCACTCTGAGAAGCAACACTCTGCCTGCAGCCCACTCTCCAAAACTGCCCTTGCTCTTACCAAATTGAAAGTAGTCTGCAGGCTTGCGTATTTCATCTCCCTGGTCCAGCCTCAGCCTGTCCTGTGTGCAGAGAACTGCACTATGTCTATTTCTTCTTTGATTTACAGTTTTGGTATAGGACTCGGTGGACAAAAAGAGCAAGAGGGAAGTAGATGATTTGGCAGCTGTAGTTTGTACTGAGACAGATTTGTAGAGTGACAAGAGGAAAACAAATGGCTCTGAGAGAGAGAGAGAGAGAGAGAGACACTGATGTGGTCATTTTCTACAATGGATGCGATATGACATTGAGACAGTTGATTGCTCAAACCTGGAGAGAAACTGTGCATCAGGAAAAGAATTGTCCAAAGGAGTAAAATCTCCAAATCATTAGCTATATACAGCTACAACGGGACCTATCGAAAAAGGCTCGAGAAGGAACTCATTCAGGAGACTCTCCACATGGACAGGCACCACAAGTTTCCTAGTCTGGCAACACACACAGGGCATCTGCTAGTTCCCAGTGCAAGCCTCAGGGCAAAAACCTCTCCCTCTACAGCGTCTTTACTTCTGACAATAAGAAAAGTGACCAAAGGCCAAGGAGAGCCACAATGGTGTCAATATTGAGCTGTAAATCAAAATGTGCCAAGTGTTTTGTACAAAATCACCTGTGCCGCAGTGATTCTGTTGTTCTCTCTCTCTTCCTCCCTCACACACACACAAACACACAAAAACACACACTCTCACAATTACACACACGCACACATCCACAGAGGCACAGGCACAAACGGAGTTATACATATGCACACTGGACAGCTTCTGCAAGGCAGGGCCCTGGGCTGAACCCTGCGTCGCACTTCCTGGAAGCACGCCCAGACTTTTAAGGCCATCTCTGAACTCCCATTGTCTGGCTTACTTCAGAAGGCACGCAGAAAGGGGCAACCAGCTCCCCTCACCCCCACTCCATTGGCTCCAAGGTTGTAAAGAGTCTTTTTTTCAAGCTGTAAGGGAGGGAGTTGAGACAGTCCAATGTCCTGGGGAGCAAGAACTGCAAACAGTCCATCTACAATGTAACATTTGGGTCTCAGGCCGCCCAATCCCTAGTGCGCTGTGCAGACCTTAGAATGTCAAAAACACCCCATTTGACCGTGAGATCTGGCTGGGCTAGTGGCTCTTTCTGTGGACTAGGAGACAGACAGACAGAGTTTTCAGGTTCAAAACCTGTACTTCCCAGAATATGGTCATTCGCTACGGTTAAAAAAAAAAAAAAAGCTTTTTATTTAATTTTTCCCCTGCCTGTGTAACCTGTCTGCTGCCTGTTTCTCAGTGAAAAAAGGGAAAAACCATTTTGGAGGGAAAAGGACCAAAATGCAGGCAGGGGAACTCCATGGGGGGTGGATGGGGAGTTGCTCCTGCCCTGGCACTAGAGCCCCAGCTGCTGTTCCAGGTGCTCTCTGAAACCAGAGATCTCTGTGTGTTGTGTCATGACACTGTCTCCAGGACTGATCCTCAGAATAATGAGGATTCAAAACGAGGCAGGTCATATTGCCTTAAAAAGTAAATGCAGGGAGGTTTGGCAGTATGTCAGAGGGTTAAGGGCTTGTGGCGCTCACAAAAAGAGGGGACAGGTCGAAGGGTCTGGGGTGTGGCACCCAGACCCCCACCTGCAGGGGAGTCGCTTTACAGGGGGTGAAGCAGGTCTTTAGGGGCTCTATCTTTCTCTCCCACTCTGTATTTCCCCTGCTCTCTCCTTTTCTCTCTGCTGATGCAAGTGTCAGTAAGAACAACAACCGCAACAATAACCACCACAGGTACCAAGCAACAAGGGCAGCGAAAGGGGAACAAATGGAGTGCAGGAGCTGTGGATTATTTGTGGCACAGGCACTGAGCTGTGGCAATAACCCATTGAGGCAATCAATCAATCAATGAATAAGTAATACAAGTAACAGAGATGTATATGTCCCTGTGTGTTTCCACTGAGTTAATGTCAATGCACATTTATTTATTTCTTCATTTATTTATTTATTACCTTGCCACGAGAATTTCTGTTACTTGCTAAAAAAAGTGTCCCATCAAGTGTACCAGGTGTTGCCACACCCAGTTAAGCACTCATGTTACAATGCAGGAGGACTGGTCTTCAAGACCCTGGTCCCCACCTGCCGGGGGAAATCTTTACAAGTGGTGCAGAAGTGCTGCAGGTGTCTATCTCTGTGTCTCAAACTCTCTATCCCTCCCTTCCCTCTAAATTCCTGTCTTTTTATTCCAATAAATAATCAAGAAAATGGAAAGTCAAAAAAGAAAAAGGAAAATGAAATATTCCACTACTTCAAAGGGCTACTCAGGAAAATGCTTTCCTTGTTAAGATCCTCACAGCATACCATATGCAGAAAGGTAATGATGCCATGTATTTTTAACCCAGTTTTTATATTTATTTATTTATTTAGGTGGTTATACATTTTTGTTATTGATGAATTCATGTTTTCCATTTGACATAGACTAGGGCTCTGACACCAGCGGTCTCAAGTACCCCTAGATGGTACACTGCTTCTACAAAACCAATCCTTTGACCTGTCCATCCATCCATCCACCCATCCAGCTATCCATCCAGCTATCCATCCATCCACCAGTCAACCAAGCTAAGTACAAAAGGAGATCTCTCCTTGAATGGTGAAGATGAACAACGATGCATAGGTAGGTTGCAAAGGGGCCAGTTCAGCTGAATAGGGCAGAGGGGCTGAACCAGGGAATGTGTTGGTGAGTTGTGGGTGTGTTGCGGTGAGCCGGAGACCCTGTGTTCTGGGTCACGTCAGTGCCAGGGAGGGGCTGGAAGGGGTTGTAGACAGCTGTCACTGGAGAACCATCACAAGTGCTGGAGCTGTTGAGCAGGGCACCCAGAAGAGAGGACAGACAAAGGAGAGAAGCAAAGTGCAGAGGAGAGGAGAAGGGAGTGGATGGTGAGGACAGGAGAGGGCAGGAGAGGGCAGGAGTGGAGGGGACCTGAGAAACCTACCTGGACAAAGGCAGCATACAGACATCCAGGAAGGCATGCAGGTATGCAGGCAGCTATGGCCAGGGCTCCCTGGATCCTGGGCACACCTCCACCTGTCTTCTCTTGGCTGATAGAGGTCCCTGAGATCCATTGTCGGTCAGCACTGTCTTCCCATCCTCCATCACTCTGTGCCAGGGCCCAGGCGTCTGGGCGCTGCTAGCTGAGCTAGTGGCAGGGCAGTTGGGCTGCCCAGTGCCAGTGTGGCCAGCACAGAATGCCAGGGGCTAGGACATCACAGAGGGCTCCTTTGGTTGCTAGGCCACGGGGACCCCGCACATCCAGTTGACCAGCAGCCATGACCCCCACCCTGAACTTGACCTGAGGGGTGGTGGCCAGCCACCAGAGCCAGAGCCCCAGCCAAAGCAGGTGCAGGTCGGCTGGGCCAAGGGGCTATGGGCAGATTGGTGTGTGTCTGGGGCAAGGGGATGGCATCTGACAGCCTAGAGCTGGGGACCAAGTTCCGCCAGGCCCCTGTCACACCATGTGCACTGACACACAGTCTTGATGGCTGACTGACAGTCCCCGCCTGAGAGATAGCCACACCAGGTCCCTGGGTGCCCTGAGCTGCCCCTGAGTGTTGGTCAGTGCCTGTGTGGACACAAGCCTCCGTAATAGAGGCCTCTATTAATTCTGTTGCCTACTGACAGCTGCCCTCCTGCCCCTCCTCGTCCTCCTCTTCTTCCTCCTCCTCTTCCTCCTAATCCTCCTCCTACTCCTCCTCCTCCACCTCCTCCTCCTCTTCCTCATCCTCAGAGGGACTCACTCAGGGCCCTTGGCCAAGGCAAGCCAGGGCTGGTGCTCTGGCTGCTGCAGCTTCTATCCAGTGGGTGGGTGCAGGAATCTGTTCCTGTCAGTCCCTGATTCCTGGGACCTTCCATGCCTCCAGCTCCCCCCACTCTCTAGTCCAGACCCCTCCTCAAGGATGCCCCCTTTCCCCTTACCCTCTGTCCCCCAGCTCCCAACTAACATCTACTGTGTTCCTCCCTGCGCTACTTTACTGCCACCCTGCTTCTGTCCTTCAGCCCTGGGGGCCCAGGGTCAGCCCAGCTACCTTCTCACCATCCAGCAGGGGGAACTGCCCTAACCCTCTGCCACCACACACACACAGCCTTGCACACACTCACAGGCTCCCCTGCATGAATCCTGCCTCTCAGTCTCCTTGTGCCCCCGAGCCCCCTTACAGCCTCTGCCAGGGCCCCCCACAGACACCTGGTCTTGAGCAGCGCAAACATGCAACCAGCTCCCCTCGCCCCCACTCCATTTGCTCCAAGGTTGTCAAGAGTCTTTTTTTCGTGCTGTAAGGGAGGGAGTTGAGACAGTCCAATGTCCTAGGGAGCAAGAACTGCAAGCAGTCCATCTACAATGTAACATTTGCGTCTCAGGCCGCCCAATCCCAAGTGCGCTATGCAGACCTTTGACTGGCAAAAACACCCCATCTGAGCGTGAGGTCTGGCTGGGATAGTGGCTCTTTCTGTGGACTAGAAGACAGACAGACAGAGTTTTCAGGTTCAAAACCTGTACTTCCCAGAAGATGGTCATTCGCTACAGTTGAAAAAAAAAAAGAGCTTCTTATTTATTTTTTCCCCTGCTTGGGTAACCTGTCTGCTGCCTGCTTCTCAGTGAAAAAAAGGAAAACCCTTTTTTGGAGGGAAAAGGACCAAAATATAGGCAGGTGGACTCCATGGAGGGTGGATGGGGAGTTGCTCCTGCCCTGGCACTAGAGCCCCAGCTGCTGTTCCAGGTGCTCTCTGATACCAGAGATCTCCGTGTGTTCAGTCATGACACTGTCTGCAGGACTGATCCTCAGGATAATGAGGATTCAAAACGAGGCAGATCATATTTCCTTCAAAAGTAAATGCAGGGAGGTTTGGCGGTATGTCAGAGGGTTAAGGCCTTGTGGCGCTCACGAAAAGAGGGGACAGGTGGAAGGGTCTAGGGTGTGGCGCCCAGACCCCCACCTGCAGGGGAGTCGCTTTACAGGGGGTGAAGCAGGTCTTTAGGGGCTCTATGTTTCTCTCCCACTCTGTATTTCCCCTGCTCTCTCCTTTTCTCTCTGTCCGATGTAAGTGTCAGTAAGAACAACAACAGCAATAAGAACCACCACAGGTGCCAAGCAACAAGGGCAGCGAAAGGGGAACAAATGGAGTGCAGGAGCTGTGGATTATTCGTGGCGCAGGCACTGAGCTGTGGCAATAACCCTTTGAGGCAATCAATCAATCAATCAATGAATAAGTAATACAGGTAACAGAGATGTATATGTCCCTGTGTGTTTTCACTGAGTTAATGTCAATGCACTTTTATTTATTTCTTTCTTTATTTATTTATTTATTACCTTGCCATGAGAATTTCTATTCCTTGCTAAAAACAGTGTCCCATCAAGGGTACCAGGTGGTGCCACACCCAGTTAAGCACTCATGTTACAATGCAGGAGGACTGGGCTTCAACACCCTGGTCCCCACCTGCCAGGGGAAATCTTTACAAGTGGTGCAGAAGTGCTGCAGGTGTCCTATCCCAAAACTGTAAATCAAAGAAGAAATAGACATAGTGCAGTTCCCTGCACACAGGACAGGGTGAGGCTGGACCAGCGCCATGAGATTCTCCAGCCTGCATCTTGGCTGGAGCATCACTAAGAATACTTCCAATTTTGAGAGTTGAGGGCTGTTTTGGAGAGTGGGCTGCTGGCCGTGTTGTTTCTCAGAATGGGCTAAGACGTAGATGTTCTAAGTGTAATGTTTCCTCACAACCATAAAATAGCACTGCCACTTGTAAGAAGTATGCATGGGCATGGAGTGTTTGTCTTCAGTGCTCTGGCACTGATCAACACAGGGCCAGAATTTCAGTCCTTTTCTGTCTCTGTCATTCTGTCTCTCTGACTGACTCTACGTGCCTTCCTCACTGGGCCCTTACTGGAAGTCAGTGCATGCATTGTAGACTCAGTCTTCCTGGAGTTGAAAATTTCCATTCTTTGCCCTTTGGATTATTTAGTCTCATGGATATGACATAGTACATAGGGGAACTGAGAAGAAAACAATCCTGCTACAGGTAATAGGCATATGTCCATCTCAAGCTTCAGCTATCCAGGCCCTCTGTGCTTGACTCCCATTCTCCAGGGCCCTGAGGCTGACACTCAGCCTAAATGCAGCCCTCCTCAATTGCCTGCACCACACTTGTCCTTATTTCATGAGAGCCCAGGTCAAGAGAAGTGAAACTCTATCCACCTGGCACACACATTCTGCTTTCCCTCTATTGGGCCGAATGTATTGGATCTGTGGTACTTATAGCCAGTTTCCATATTTTCCACGCGAAACGGAAGCTTTTAGGGTTCAGAATGAGGGTGTTTAGATGGCTGTGAAATGTCTTTTCCAAGTTCCTCATGGGGTTTCTAATCCTTTTGAAACCTGAAGTTCTTTCTTGTATCTAGGTAATATTCTCACCTCTGGCCAGAAGGCCTTCCCAACTAGGAGCACAGCTATCCCTGGGTCAGGAGGTCTGCCAGCCTGCTAGCTCCTGGAGGGATTCCTGAATAAGTCCTCAGGGCCCAAGTGGTAACAGGTGTTTCCAATAGCCTTTATTAGCAGCAGCCAGGCCCTCAGGTGAGGGGCGGGGCTGTGATCTCCACTGGAATCTCTGAATTCAGCCAATGGAGGCATCCATCTTTATTTTGTTTGTCTCTAGCATGGGCCCAGGGATTTTGTGTTTCCTGCAAGCAGAGCGACTTTGTGTGGGACACTCATGCATGCCTACTTTTGGGAATCTCTCTGAGTGTGATGTGTGGACACCAGGATACCATGATCAGGGATGTGAGGCCACCAAAGCAATTGCCTTAGCCAGACCCAAAGGGTAGGTGTAAGGGACCTGGTTCATCCACTATTGTTTGGTCGAACACAGTTCCCATCTATGTTGAAACACAGCTCTTTCTGTGTAATTTCTGTGCTTGTAATCTGCTGCCCTTAGCAGTGGACTGAGAGCCTGGAGGCTGAGTAGGCAGCGAAACGTGACTAGACGGGCTCATGCCCCTGAATTCTGAGGGTTTCCCCAGCTTACCCCGTTGGCAGTGTTTGGATGATAGATAGTGAGGCATAGGATTGAATAGGGTACTCAGGAGATTTAGACATGAGATTTGCTTTGCATATGTATTCTTGCTTAGCCAGAATCTTGGCTAGCTAGCTTGCCCTGAACAGCTAGGTTTTCTGAACATAAGTTGCAGGTGAGGCTGGCTACCTTACCACCCATGCTCTGAGACTACTATATGTGATCTCTGAACACACACAGACACAGGCAGACAGACAGACACAGACACACACACACACACAATACTGTCAGGTCTGGTAGTACAACATATGGTGAAGGCTGAGGCTGTCTGGGGTCTGTAGGCATGAGAGCTACTGCCTTACAATCTCTACAAGACAGGTTTGAACCTGTCATCAATGAACACAGTGTAGGAGGTTTTTGAATTCTCATCTCTTTCCAGCAGTAGTGGCTGGTGGGTGGGCCTGCCAGAGGCTGCCCATTGAGCATGCTTGGGGCCGTGTGGGCTGTGCTCAAGGTTGATGGTCAATCACTGTCTAGGGGCATTGACATTCCTGGGCGTGTCTTAGCACACTGGCCTATGATATTGCTGGCAGGGGTTCTGGGCGTGACCTAGGACTCTGGCAAATCAGAGCATGGCTGGTGCCCTGTCTGCAGGCCTTCTGAAGTAAGCCCGAAAATAGGAGCTCAGAGCTGGCCTTAAAGGCTGGGCGTGCTTCCAAGAATTGCGAAGCAGGGTTCAGCCCAGGGCCCTGCCTTGCAGAAGCTGTCCAGTGTGCATGTGTATAACTCCGTTTGTGCCTGTGCCTCTGTGGATGTGTGCGTGTGTGTAACTGTGAGAGTGTGTGTTTGTGTGTGTGTGGGACGGAGAGAGAGAGAGAACAACAAAATCACTGTGACACAGGTGATTTTGTGCAAAACACTTGGCACATTCTGATTTACAGCTCAATATAGACACCATTGTAGCTCTCGTTGGCCCTTGGTCACTTTTCTTCTTTTCAGATGTAAAGACACTGAAGAGGGAGAGGATTTTGCCCTGAGGCTTGCACTGGGAACTAGCAGCTGCCCTGTGTGTGTTGCCAGACTAGGAAACTAGTGGTGCCTGTCCATGTGGAGAGTATCCTGGATGAGTTCCTTCTCGAGTCTTATTCGCTAGATCCCTTTGAAGCGGCATATAGCTATTGATTTGGAGATTTTACGCCTTTGGACAATTCTTTTCCTGATGAACAGTTTCTCTCCAGGTTTTAGCAATCAATTGTCTGAATGTCATGTCACATCCATTGTAGAAAATAACTACATGAGTGTCTTGCTCTCTCTTTCTCTCTCCATATATATATATATATAAAACATGTAGAGGTCAGAAAATATATTTTAGTTAGAGACCTGCACAGCTCTGGATTCAGGTAGTAATGCGGATACACCTGGCCCTTCTGTGCCACAGTCATGAGAGACATCTCACAGAGCCATTCGTTTACCTCTTGTCACTCTACAAATCTCTCTCAGCACAAACTACAGCTGCCAAATCATCTATTTCCCTCTTCCTCTTTTTATCCACCAAGTCCTATCCCAAAACTGTAAATCAAATAAAAAATAGACATAGAGCAGTTCCTGCACACAGGACAAGCTGAGGCAGGACCAGGGAGATGAAATACGCCAGCCTACATCTTGGCTGGAGCATCACTAAAACTACTTCCAATTTGGAGAGGCAAGGGCAGTTTTGGAGAGTGGGCTGCAGGCCAAGTGTTGCTTCTCACAGTGTGCTAAGACCTAGATGTTCTAAGAGTAACCTTTCCTCACAACATAAAATAACAATGCCAATTTTAAGAACTATGCATGGGCATGGAGGGTTTGTCTTCAGTGCTCTGGCACTGATCAACACAGGGCCAGAATTTCTGTCCTTTTCAGTCACTGTCATTCTATCTCTCTGACTGTCTCTGCTTGCCTTCTTCCCTGGACCCTTCGTGGAAGTCAGTGAACTCGGACTTCCTGGTGTTGAAATTTTCCTTTCTTTGCCCTTTGGATTAATTAGTCTCCGGCATATCGGGTAGTACAGAGGGGAACTGAGGAGACAGCGTTCCTGCTGCGGGTAACAGGCATATGTCCATCTCCAGCAGCAGCTGTCCAGGCCCTCTGTGCTTGACTCCCATTACCAAGGTCCTGTGGCTGACACTCACACTAATTGCAGCTATCCTCAATTTCCTGCACTGCATCCTTGTCCTTATTCCATGAGAGCCCAGGTGAAGACAAGTGAAACTCTATCCCCCTGGCACACACATTGTGCTTTCTCTCTATTGGGCCTAATGTAAAGGATCTGTGGTACTGATGGCCACACCAGTGTTCAGATTTTCCTTGCAAAACGGAAGCTTCCAGGGTTCAGAAAGAGGGTGTTTTGATGGCTGTGAAATGTCTTTTCCAAGTGCCTCCTGGGGTTTCAAATCCTTTTGAAACCTGACGTTCGTTCTTGTATCTAGGAAATATTCTCATCTCTGTCCCGAAGTCCCTCCAACTAGGAGCACAGCTTTCCAGGGTTCAGTAGGTCTGCCAGCCTGCTAGCTCCTGGAGGGATTCCTGAGTATGTCCTCTGGCCCCAAGTGGTAACAGGTGTTTCCAATTGCCTTTATTAGCAGTAGCCCGGCCCTCAGGTGAGGGGCGGGGCTGTGATCTCCACTGGAAGCTCCTAATTCAGCCAATGGAGGCATCCATCTTCCTTTTGTCTGTCCATAGCAAGGGCCTGGGGAGTTTGTGCTTCCTGCAAGCAGAGAGACTTTGTAGGGACACTCATGCATGCCTACTTCTGGGAATCTCTCTGAGTGTGATGTGTGGACACCAGGACACCGTGATCAGGGATTGTGAGGCCACAGGAGCAATTGCCTTAGCCGGACCCAAAGGGTAGGTGTGAGGGGCCGGGTTCATCCACTATTGTTTGGTCAAAAACCATTCCCATCAGTGGTGAAACACAGCTCTTTCTGGGTTCATTCTGGGCTTGTAATTTGCAGCCCTGAGCAGTGGACTGAGAGTCTGGAGGCTGAGTAGGCAGTCAAACGTGACTGGACAGGCTCCTGCCCCTGAATTCTGAGGGGTGCCCCACCTTCCCCCATTGGCAGTGTTTGGATGATAGTGAGGCATGGTATTGAATCGGGAACTCAGGACAGGGCGACATGAGGGGCGCTTTGCATTTGCATTCTTGCTTAGCCAAAATCTGGGCTGGCAGGCTTGCCCTCACCAGCTAGGTTCTCGGTACATAAGTTGCAGTTGAGGCTGGCTACCTTCCCACCCATGCTCTGAGACTACTATAGGTGAGCTCTGAGCACACACAAACACAGACAGACAGACAGACAGACAGACAGACACAGACACACACACACATTACTGTCAGGTCTGGTAGTACAGAATATGGTGAAGGCTGGGGCTGTCTGGGGTCTGTGGGCATGAGAGCTGCTGCCTTACAATCTCTACAAGCCAGGATTGAACCTGTCATCAATGAACACAGTGTAGGAGGTTTTTAATTCTTATCTCTTTCCAGCAGAAGTGGCTGGTGGGTCGGCCTTCCAGAGGCTGCCCAATGAGTGTGCTTCAGGGCCCTGTGACCCGTGCTAAAGTTTGCTGGCCAATCACTGAATAGGGGCCTTGACACTCCTGGGCGTGCCTTAGCACACTGACCAATGATATTGCTGGCAGGGGTTCTGGGCGTGGCCTAGGCCTCTGGCATATCTGAACATGGCTGGTGCGCTGTCTGAGGGCCTTCTGAAGTAAGCTCGAAAATGGCAGCTCAGAGCTGGCCTTAAAAGGCTGGGCCTGCATCCAGGAAATGCGAAGCAGGGTTCAGCCCAGGGCCCTGCCTTGCAGAAGCTGTACAGTGTGCATGTGTATAACTCCATTTGTGCCTGTGCCTCTGTGGATGTGTGCGTGTGTGTAACTGTGAGAGTGTGTGTTTGTGTGTGTTTCTGTGTGTTTGTGTGTGTGTGTGTGTGTGTGTGAGGGAGAGAGAGAGAACAACAAAATCACTGTGGCACAGGTGATTTTGTGCAAAACACTTGGCACATTCTGATTTACCGCTCAATACTGACACCATTGTAACTCTCCTTGGCCCTTGGTCACTTTTCTTCTTTTCAGATGTAAAGACACTGAAGAGGGAGAGGTATTTGCCCTGAGGCTTGCACAAGGAACTAGCAGCTGCCCTGTGTGTGTTGCCAGGCTAGGAAACTTGTGGTGTCAGTCCATGTGGAGAGTCTCCCGGATGAGTTCCTTCTGGAGCATTTTTTGCTAGGTCCCATTGGAGCTGCATATAGCTAATGATTTGGAGATTTTACCTCCTTTGGACATTTTTTTTCCTGATGCACAGTCTCTCTCCATTTTTTAGCAATCAATTGTCTGAATGTCATATTGCATCCATTGTAGAAAATGACTACATCAGTGTCTTGCGCTCTCTCTCTCTCTCTCTCTCTCTCTCTCTCTCTATATATATATATATATATATATATATATATATATGTAACTTGTAGAGGTCTGAAAATATATTTTCGCTAGAGACCTGCACAGCTATGGTTTAAGGTAGTAATGCGGATACCCCTGGCCCTTCTGAGCCACAGTCATGAGAGACATCTCACAGAGCCATTTGTTTACCTCTTGTCACTCTACAAATCTCTCTCAGCACAAACTACAGCTGCCAAATCATCTACTTCCTGTTTTTTTTCCCGGGGAGTCCGGCTAAGGCAATTGCTCCTATGGACTCACAATCCCTGATCACGGTGTCCTGGTGTCCACACATCACACTCAGAGAGATTCCCAGAAGTAGGCATGCATGAGTGTCCCATACAAAGTCTCTCTGCTTCCAGGAAGCACAAACTCCCCGGGCCCTTGCTATAGACAAACAAAAGAAAGACGGATGCCTCCATTGGCTGAATTCGGAGCTTCCAGTGGAGATCACAGCCCCGCCCCTCACCTGAGGGCCTGGCTGCTGCTAATAAAGGCAATTGGAAACACCTGTTACCACTTGGGCCCTGAGGACATACTCAGGAATCCCTCCAGGAGCTAGCAGGCTGGCAGACCACCTGACACCAGGATAGCTGTGCTCCTAGTTTGGAGGGCATTCTGGCTAGAGGTGAGAATATACCCTAGATACAAGAAGGAACTTCAGTTTTCAAAAGGATTTGAAACCCCATGAGGCACTTGGAAAAGACTTTTCACAGCCATCAAAACACCCTCTTTCAGAACCCTGGAAGCTTCAGGTTTGCGTGGAAAATCTGGACACTGGTGTTCATCAGTACCACAGATCCTTTACTTTCGGCCCAATAGATGGAAAGCACAATATGTGTGCCAGGGGGATAGAGTTTCACTTCTCTTGACCTGGGCTCTCATGGAATAAGGACAAGGATGCGGTGCAGGAAATTGAGGAGGGCTGCATTTAGGCTGAGTGTCAGCCTCAGGGCCCTGGAGAATGGGAGTTAAGCACACAGGGCCTGGACAGCTGCAGCTGGAGATGGACATATGCCTGTTACCTGCAGCAGGATCGCTGTCTCCTCAGTTCCCCAATGTACTACGCCATATGCAGGAGACTAAATAATCCAAAGGGCAAAGAAAGGAAAATTTCAACACCAGAAAGTCCGAGATCACGATGCATGCACTGACTTCCAATAAGGGCCCAGTGAAGAAGGCACGTACAGACAGTCAGAGAGACATAATGACAGTGACAGAAAAGGACTGAAATTCTGGTCCTGTGTTGATCACTGCCAGAGCACTGAAGACAAACCCTCCATGCCCATGCATACTTCTTACAAGTGGCATTGTTATTTTATGTTTGAGGGGAACGTTTACACTTAGAACATCTAGGTCTTAGCCCACTCTGAGAAGCAACACTTGGCCTGCAGCCCACTCTCAAAACTGCCCTCGCCTATCCATTTGGAAGTAGTCTTAGTGATGCTCCAGCCAAGATGCAGGATGGTGTATTGCATCTCCCTGGTCCAGCCTTAGACTGTGCTGTGTGCAGGGAACTGCACTATGTCTATTTCTTTTTTGATTTGCACTTCTGGGATAGGACTCGGTGGACAAAAAGAGCAAGAGGGAAGTACATGATTTGTCAACAGTAGTTAGTGCTGAGAGAGATTTGTAGAGTGATAAGAGGTATATGAATGGCTCCGTGAGATGTCCCCCATGACTGTGGCTCAGAAGGGCCAAGTGTATCTGCATTCTTACCCTAAACCAGAGCTGTGCAGGTCTCGACCTAAAAATATTTTCAGATCTCTACAAGTTACATATATATATAGAGAGAGAGAGAGAAATAGAGAGACAGAGAGAGAGTCACTGATGTAGTCATTTTCTACAATGGATTCGGTATGACATTCAGACAATTGATTGCTAAAACCTGGAGAAAAACTGTGCATCAGAAAAAGAATTGTCCAAAGGAGTAAAATCTCAAAATCATTAGCTATATGCAGCTCCAAGGAGACATAGCGAAAAAGGCTTGAGAAGGAACTCATTAAGGAGACTCTCCACATGGACAGGCACCACAAGTTTCCTAGTCTGGAAACAGACACAGTGCATCTGATAGTTCCCATTGCAAGCCTCAGGGCAAAAACCTCTCCCTCTTCAGTTTTTTTTTTTTACATCTGAAAAGAAGCAAAGTGACCAAGGGCCAAAGAGAACTACAATGGTGTCAATATTGATCTGTAAATCAGAATGTACCAAGTGTTTTGCAAAAAATCACTTTATTATAAACTGTGAGTGATACTGGCATGGAAATGAGGAGACAGAATATGGCCTGTGTCAGAAAGACATACAAACTGCGGCTCCAGTAGCCTAGGTGAAATCGCCAACACAACAAGCCAGAGCTCAGCAGTGCTCTGGTAACTCTCTTTGTATATCTGGGCCTGTCAGTAAAATAAGTATATACGTAAAATATTCGAGTGAAGACAGAGTGTGTGAGAGCATGTGAGAGTTAGAGACAGAGAAGGCGAGAAGAGAAATAGATGAGCTGGAAAGAGACCAGAATTCAAAAACCTCCTACAATGTGTTCATTGATGACAGGTTCAAACCTGTCTCGTAAAGATTGTAAGGCAGCAGCTCTCATGCCCACAGACCCCAGACAGCCCCAGTCTTCACCATATGCTGTACTATCAGACATGACAGTAATGTGTATGTGTGTGTGTGTGTGTGTGTGTCTGTGTTTGCTCAGAACTCACCTATAGTAGTCTCAGAGCATGGGTGGCAAGGTAGCCAGCCTCACCTGCAACTAATGTACACAGAACCTAGCTGTTTAGGGAAAGCCAGCTAGCCCAGATTCTCACTAAGCAAGAATGCATATGCAAAGGGACTCTCATGTCTCACTCTCCTGAGTTCCCGATTCAATATCATGCCTCACTATCATCCAAACACTGCCAACGGGGGGAGCTGGGGCACCCCTCAGAATTAAGGGGTAGGAAACTGTCCAGTCACGTTTGGCTGCATACTCATACTCCAGGCTCCCAGTCCAGTTCTCAGTGGACAGCAGATTACAAGCCCATAAAGAACCCAGAAAGAGCTGTGTCTCAACATAGATGGGAACTGTGTTTGACCAAACAATAGTGGATGAACCCAGCCCCTTACAACTTCCCGTTGGGTCCTGCTAAGGCAATTGCACCTGTGGCCTCACAATCCCACATCATGGTGTCCTGGTGACCACACATCACACTCAGAGACATTCCCAGAAGTAGGCATCCATGAGTGTTCCATACAAATTCGCTCTGCTTGCAGGAAGCACAAACTTCCTGGGCCTTGCTATGGAGAATCTAAATGAAGATAGATGCCTCCATTGCCATAATTAGGAGTTTCCAGTGGAGATCACAGCCCAGGCCCTCACCTGAGGGCCTGGCTGCTGCTAATAAAGGGAATTGGAAACACCTGCTACCACTTGGGGCTTGAGGACATACTCAGGAATCCCTCCAGGAGTTAGCAGGATGGCAGACCTCCTGTGCTCCTAGTTGGAAGGGTATTCTGGCCAGAGTTGTGAATATTCCCTAGATACAAAAAGAACTTCAGGTTTCAAAAGGATTTGAAACCCCATGAAGCACTTGGAAACGACATTTCACAGCCATCAAAACACCCTCTTTCTAAACCCTGGAAGCTTCTGTTTTTCGTGGAAAATCTGGACACTGGTGGGGCCATCAGTACCACAGAGCCTTTACATTCAGCCAATATGGGAAAACACAATGTGTGTGCCAGAGTGATAGAGTTTCACTTCTCTTGACCAGGGCTCTCATGGAATAAGGACAAGGATGCGGTGCAGGAAATTGAGGAGGGCTGCATTTAGGCTGAGTGTCAGCCTCAGGGCTCTGTAGAATGGGAGTCAAGCACAGACGGCCTGGACAGCTGCAGCTGGAGATGGACATATGCCTGTTACCTGCAGCAGGATCACTGTCTCCTCAGTTCCCCAATGTACTATGCCATATGCAGGAGACTGAATAACCCAAAGGGCAAAGAAAGGAAAATTTCAACACCAGGAAGACCGAGTTCAAGATGCATGCACTGACTTCCATAAGGGCCCAGTGAAGAAGGCACGTAGAGACAGTCAAAGAGACATAGGATGACAGAGACAGAAAAGGACTGAAATTCTGGCCCTGTGTTGATCAGTGCCAGAGCACTGAAGACAAACCCTTCATGAGCTTCCAGTGGAGATCACAGCCCCTCCCCTCACCTGAGGTCTTGGCTGCTGCTAATAAAGGCAATTGGAAACACCTGTTACCACTTGGGGCCGGAGGACATACTCAGGAATCCCTCCAGGAGCTAGCAGGCTGGCAGACCTCCTGACCCCAGGATAGCTGTGCTCCTAGGTGGGAGGGCCTTCTGGCCAGAGGTGAGAATATTCCCTAGATACAAGAAGGAACTTCAGGTTTCAAAATGATTTGAATCTCCAGGAGGCACTTGGAAAAGACATTTCACAGCCATCAAAACACCCTCTTTCTGAACCCTGGAAGCTTCCGTTTTGCATGGAAAATCTGGAAACTGATGTGGCCATCAGTACCACAGATCCTTTACATTCGTCCCAATAGAGGGAAAGCACAATATGTGTGCCAGGTTGGTAGAGTTTCACTTCTCTTGACCTGGGCTCTCATGGAATAAGGACAAGGATGTGGTCCAGGAAATTGAGGAGGGCTGCATTTAGGCTGAGTGTCAGACACAGGGCCCTGGAGAATGGGAATCAAGCACAGAGGGCCTGGACAGCTGCAGCTGGAGATGGACATATGCCTATTACCTGAAGCAGGAACAGTGTCTCCTAAGATCTCCTCTGTACTACGCCATATGCACTAGACTGAGTAAACCAAAGGGCAAAGAAAGGAAAATTTCAACACCAGGAAGACCGAGTTCACGATGCATGCACTGACTTACACTAAGGGTCCAGGGAAGAAGGCACATAGAGACAGTCAGAGAGACAGAATGACAGTGACTGAAAAGGACAAATTCTGACCCTGTGTTGATCAGTGACGGAGCACTGAAGACAAACCCTCCATTCCCATGCATACTTCTTACAAGTGGCATTGTTATTTTATGTTTGTGAGGAAAGGTTACACTTAGAACATCTAGGTCTGGCCCACTCTTAGAAGCAACACTTGGCTTGCAGCCCACTCTCCAAAACTGCCTTTGCCTCTAGAAATTGGAAGTAGTTTTAGTGATGCTCCACGCAAATGCAGGCTGGCGTTTTTCAACTCCCCTGTCCAGCCTCAGCCTTTCCTGTGTGCAGGGAACTGAACTATGTCTATTTCTTCTTTGATTTACAGTTTTGGGATAGGACTCGGTGGACAAAAAGAGGAAGAGTGAAGTAGATGATTTGGCAGCTGTAGTTTGTGCTGAGAGAGATTTGTAGAGTGACAAGAGGTAAACGAATGGCTCTGTGAGATGTCTCTCATGACTGTGGCACAGAAGGGCCAGGTGTATCCGCATTACTACCCGAATCCAGAGCTGTGCAGGTCTCTAGCTAAAATATATTTTCAGACCTCTACATGTTATATATATATATATATATATATATATATATATATATATATATAGAGAGAGAGAGAGAGAGAGAGAGAGCGAGAGAGAGAGAGAGAGCTGTGCAGGTCTCTAGCTAAAATATATTTTCATACATATACATGTTACATATATATATATATATATATATATATATAGAGAGAGAGAGAGAGAGAGAGAGAGAGAGACAGCAAGACACTGATGTAGTCAATTTTTACAATGGATGTGATATGCCATTAAGACAATTGATTGCTAAAACCTGGAGAGAAACTGTGCATCAGGAAAAGAATTGTCCAAAGGAATGAAATCTCCAAATCATTAGCTATATGCAGCTCCAACAGGACCTAGCTAAAAAGGTTCGAGAAGGAACTCATCCAGGAGACTCTCCACATGGACAGGCACCACAAGTTTCCTAGTCTGGCAACACACACAGGGCACCTGCTAGTTCCCAGTGCAAGCCACACGTAAAAAACTTCTCCCTCTTCAGTGTCTTTCCATCTGAAAATAAGAAAAATGACCAAGGGCCAAGGAGAGCTACAATGGTGTCAATATTGAGCTGTAAATCAGAATGTGCCAAGTGTTTTGCACAAAATATCCTGTGCCACAGTGATTCTGTTGTTCTCTATCTCTCTCCTTCCCTCACACACACACAAAAACACACTCTCACAGTTACACACAAGCACACATCCACAGAGGCACAGGCAAAAACGGAGTTATACACATGCACACTGGACAGCTTCAGCAAGGCAGGGCCCTGGGTGAACCCTGCTTCACACATCCTGGAAGCATGCCCAGCCTTTTAAGGCCAGCTCTGAGCTCCCATTGTTAGGATTACTTCAGAAGGCCCACAGACAGGGCACCAGCCATGCTCTAATATGCTAGAGGCCTAGGCCACGCCCAGAAACCCTGCCAGCAATATCATTGGCCAGTGTGCTAGGACACGCCCAGGAGTGTAAAGGCCCCTAGTCAAGGATTGGCCAGCAACCTTGAGCAGAGCTCACAGGACCCTGAAGCATGCTCATTGGGCAGCCTCTGGAAGGCCTGCCCACCAGCCACTTCTGCTGGAAAGAGATGAGAATTCAAAAACCTCCTACACTGTGTTCATTGATGACAGGTTCAAAGCTGGCTTGTAGATATTGTAAGGCAGCAGCTCCCATGCCCACAGACCCCAGACAGCCCCAGCATTCACCATATGCTATACTACCAGACCTGACAGTAATGTGTGTGTGTCTGTCTGTCTGTCTGTATCTCTGTGTGCTCAGAGCTCACGTATAGTAGTCTCAGAGCATGGGTGGGAAGGTAGCCAGCCTCACCTGCAACTTATGAACAGAGAACCTAGCTGGCTACGGCAAGACAGCTATCCCAGATTCTGGCTAAGCAAGAATGCACATACAAAGGGACTCTCATGTCTCCCTATCCTGAGTTCCTGATTCAATCTCATGCCTCACTATCATCCAAACACTGCCAACGGTGTAAGCTGGGGCACCCCTCAGAATTCAAGGGCAGGAGCCTGTCCCGTCATGTTTGGCTGCCTACTCTGCCTCGAGTCTCAGTCCACTGCTCAGGGCAGCAGATTACAAGCCAAGAATGAACCCAGAAAGAGCTGTGTTTCAACATAGATGGGAACTGTGTTTCACCAAACAGCAGTGGATGAACCTGGCACCTCACAGCTACCCATTGGGTTTGGATAAGGTTATTGCTCCTGTGGCCTCACAATCCCTAATCAAGGTGTCCTGGTGTCCACACATCACACTCAGAGAGATTCCCAGAAGTAGGCATGCATGAGTGTCCCATACAAAATCGCTCTGCTTGCAGGAAGCACAAACTCCCTGGGCCCTTGCTATGGAGAGACAAAAGGAAGATGGATGCCTCCATTGACTGAATTAGGAGCTTCCCGTGGAGATCACAGCCCTGCTCATCACCTGTGGCCTGGATGCTGCTAATAAAGGCAATTGTAAACACCTGTTAACACTTGGGGCCTAAGGATATACTCAGGAATCACTCCAGGAGCTAGCAGGCTGGCAGACCCCTGACCCCGGATAGCTGTGCCCCTAGTTGGGAGGGCCTTTGGGCCAGAGGTGAGAATATTCCCTAGATACAAGATACAACTTCAGGTTTCAGAAGGATTTGAAACCCCAGGAGGCACTTGGAAAAGACATTTCACAGCCATCAAAACACCCTCTTTCTGAACCCTGGAAGCTTCTGTTTTGCATGGAAATTCTGGACACTGGTGTGGCCATCAGTACCACAGAGCCTTTACATTCGGCCCAATAGAGGGTAAGCACAATGTGTGTGCCATTGTGGTAGAGTTTCCCTTCTCTTCACCTGGGCTCTCATGGAATAAGGACAAGGATGTGGTGCAGGAAATTGAGAAGGCTGTATTTAGGCTGAGTGTCAGGCACAGGGCCCTGGAGAAAGGGAGTCAAGCACAGAGGGCCTGGACAGCTGCAGCTGGAGATGGACATATGCCTATTACCTGCAGCAGGAATGCTGCCTCCTCAGTTCCCCTTTGTACTATGCCATATGCACGAGACTAAGTATCCAAAGGGCCAAGAAAGGAAAATTTCACCACCAGGAAGACGGAGTTCACGATGCATGCACTGACTTCCACAAAAGGTCCAAGGAAGAAGGCACGTAGAGACCGTCAGAGAGACAGAATGACAGGGATTGAAGAGGACAGAAATTCTGGCCCTGTTTTGATCAGTGTCAGAGCACTGAATTCAAACCCTCCATGTCCATGCATACTTCTTACAAGTGGCATTGTTATTTTATGTTTGTGAGGAAAGGTTACACTTAGAACATCTAGGTCTTAGTCCACTCTGAGAAGCAACACTTGGCCTGAAGCCCACTCTCCAACCTGCCCTGGCCTCTCCAAATTGGAAGTAGTTTTAGGGATTCTGCAGCAAAATGCAGCCTGGCGTATTTCATCTCCCTGGTCCAGCCTCAGCCTGTCCTGTGTGCAGGGAACTGAACTATGTCTATTTCTTCTTTGATTTAAAGTTTTGGGATAGGACTCGTTGGACAAAAAGTGCAAGAGTGAAGTAGATGATTTGGCAGATGTAGTTTGTGCTAAGAGAGTTTTCTGGAGTGACAAGAGGTAAAGGAATGGCATATATATATATATATATATATATATATATATATATATATATATATATATGTATATATATAGAGAGAGACAGCAAGACACTGATATATTCATTTTCTACAACGGAAACGATATGACATTCAGACAATTGATTAGTAAAACCTGGAGAGAAACTGTGCATCAGGAAAAGAATTGTTCAAAGGAGTAAAATCTCCAAATCATTATCTATATGCAGCTCCAACGGGACAGAGCGAAAAAGGCTCGAGAAGGAACTCATCCAGGACACTCTCCACATAGACAGAAACTACAAGTTTCCTAGTCTGGAAACACACACAGGGCCGCTGCTAGTTCACAGTGCAAGCCTCAGGGCAAAAACCTCTCCCTCTTCAGTGTCTTTACATCTGAAAATATGAAAAGTGACCAAGGGCCAAGGAGAGCTAGAATGGTGTCAATATTGAGTTGTAAATCAGAATGTGCCAAGTGTTTTGCACAAAATCACCTGTAACACAGTGATTCTGTTGTTCTCTCTGTCTCTCTCTCCCTCACACACACACACACAAACACACACAAACGCACACTCTCACAGTTACACACACACACACATCCACAGAGGCACAGGCACAAACGGAGTTATACACATGCACACTGGACAGCTTCTGCAAGGCAGGGCCCTGGCTGAATCCTGCTTCACACTTCCTGCAAGCACGCACAGCCTTTTAAGGCCAGCTCTGAGCTCCCATTGTCCTGCTTACTTCAGAAGGCCCGCAGACAGGGCACCAGCCATGCTCTGATATGCCAGAGGCCTAGGCCACACCCAGAACCCCTGCCAGCAATATCATTGGCCAGTGTGCTAGGAGACGCCCAGGAGTGTCATGGCCCCTAGTCAGTGATTGGCCAGCAACCTTGATCACTGCCCACACGGCCCGGCAACACACTCATTGGGCAGCCTCTGGAATGCCCGCCCAACAGCCACTTCTGCTGGAAAGAGATGAGAATTCAAAAACCTCCTACACTGTGTTCATTGATGACAGGTTCAAAGCTGGCTTGTAGAGATTGTAAGGCAGCAGCTCTAATGCCTACAGAACCCAGACAGCCCTAGCCTTCACCATATTCTGTACTACCAGACTTTACAGTAATGTGTGTGTGAGTGTGTCTGTCTGTCTGTGTCTGTGTGTGCTCAGAGCTCACCTATATTAGTCTCAGAGCATGGGTGAGAAGGTAGCCAGCCTCACCGGCAACTTATGTACAGAGAACCTAGCTGGTCAGGGCAAGCCAGCTAGCACAGATTCTGGCTAAGCAAGAATGCACATGAAAGGGACACTCATGTCTCCCTCTCCTGAGTTCCTGATTCAATCTCATGCCTCGCTATCATCCAAACACTGCCAACAGTGTAAGCTGTGGCACCCCTCATAATTCAGGGGCAGGAGCCTGTCCAGTCACGTTTGGCTGCCTACTCAGCCTCAAGATTCTCAGTCCACTGCTCAGGGCAGCAGATTAAAAGCCCAGAATGAACCCAGAAAGAGCTGTGTTTCAACATAGATGGGAACTGTGTTTGACCAAACAATAGTGGATGAACCCGTCCCCTTACACCTACACTTGGGTCCGGCTAAGGCAATTGCTCCTGTGGCCTCACAATCCCTGATCATGGTGTCCTGGTGTCCACACATCACACTCAGAGAGATTCCCAGAAGTAGGCATGCATGAGTGTCACATACAAAGTCGCTCTGCTTGCAGGAAGCACAAACTCCCCGGGCCCTTGCTATGGAGAGAGAAAAGGAAGATGGATGCCTCCCTTGGCTGAATTAGGAGCTTCCAGTGGAGATCAGAGCCCCGCACCACACCTGAGGGCCTGGCTGCTGCTTATAAAGGCAATTGGAAACACCTGGTACCACTTGAGGCCTGTGGACATACGCAGGAATCCCTCCAGGACATAGCAGGCTGACAGATCTCCTGAACCCGGGATAGGTGTGCTCCTAGTTGGGAGGGCCTTCGGGCCAGAGGTGTGAATATTCCCTAGATACGAGAACTAACTTTGGGTTTCAAAAGGATTTGAAACCCCAGGAGGCACTTGGAAAAGACATTTCACAGCCATCAAAACATCCTCTTTTTGAACCCTGGAAGCTTCCGTTTCGGATGTAAAATCTGGACACTGGTATGGCCATCAGTACCACAGATCCTTTATATTCGGCCCAATAGAGAGAAAGCACAATGTGTGTGCCAGGGGGATAGAGTTTCAATTCTCTTGACCTGGGCTCTCATGGAATAAGGACAAGGATGTGGTCCAGGAAATTGAGGAGGGCTGCATTTAGGCTGAGTATCTGCCACAGGGCCCTGGATAATGGGAGTCAAGCACAGAGGGCCTGGACAGCTGCAGCTGGAGATGGACATATGCCTGTTACCTGCAGCAGGAACGCTGTCTCCTAAGTGCTCCTCTGTACTATGCCATATGCACGAGAATAACTAATCCAAAGGGCAAAGAAAGGAAAATTTCAACACTAGGAAGACCGAGTTCACAATGCATGCACTGACTTCCACAAAGGGTCCATGGAAGAAGGCACGTAGAGACAATCAGAGAGAAAGAATGAAGGGAGCTTGGGTTGGAGGCACAGTTGGTCGAGATGCCACGGAACTATGTTGAAGCACAGGACCCCGTTTTGAGCCCCTGGTCACCACTTACCCAGCTAGGGAAAAGCTGGACTAGTGTCAAATCAGAACTGCAGTTTTCTCTCTGTCTCTTCCTGCTTGTGCCCTGCTCTCTCAATTTATGACTGTTTCCACCTCCTCAATAAGAAAGTTACAAATGATGTACAGATACAGGGAAAGTGGAAAAAATTACCCCCCTGCCCACTATTACATGTAACAGTTGACTGTAAAGCATTCATCCCCCTAGAAAGAACAGAATACATATTTGTGAAGTTAAAAACATTGTAGGTTAAATAGTGAACATTCTTTAGAGCCATGCAATACTAATCCATTGTGCATTGGATGTCACTGTCAAAAACAGTGCAGTAGTAGTTGTAGTAGTGTGTAGTATCTGGAAAAGGAAATGTATTGTGTGTCAAAAGTTCCCTTCAATTATAAGAGAAAATCTATCAGGCAGAAGAAATGACCCCTCATTTGATATGGGACTAAATAAATAAATAAATATGAAAATAAATGGGGATGATCTAGGAGGATATGAAAAAATAAAAACAAAAACCACAGGAAGACCTGATTACAGCAGAAATATAGAAAACGTCTGCTGAGAAACAATGGGCTGCTTCAAAACTTCCCTGACACTTCAGGGTCCAGGCAAAAAAGAAAGGGATACGTATTGAAGGTCACACTAGAAAATGTAGACAAGTTCTGTGCTATGATAATTACAATGAGGATACTGATAGAAAAGCTATTGGAAATGCTACTGGAAGTTTTATAATTTATAATTGTAGTGAATCCTGCTCCAAATATGTGACCAATTATTTATGAACAAGGAGGCTGTTATAAATGTGGTAATTCTGCATTAAGATCAAATAAAAAGGTCAACAATTCTAAAAATGACTGATATATATATATATATATATATATGTATATATATGTACATATATGTAAGTGTATCTTTATTATAGACTCTGAGGGATACTGGCATGGCTATGAGGAGACAGAGTATGGCTTGTACCAGAGAGACTTACAAAGCTGAGGTTCCAGAAACCGAGGTGAAATAGCCAACAAAACAAGCCAGAACTCAGAAGTGCCCTGGTAACTCTCTTTATATATCAGGGCCTGTCAGTAAAATAAGTATATAAGTAAAATATTAATGAGTGCAGACAGAGTGAGTGAAAGCCTGTGAGAGTCAGAGACAGAGAAGGCAAGAAGAGAAATAGAAGAGTTGGGAAAGAGACCAGAAGTCAAAAACCTCCCACACTGTGTTCATACATGACAGGTTCAAACCTGGGTTGTCGAGATTGTAAGGCAGCAGTCTCACATCCACAGACCCCAGACTACCCCAGCCATCACAATATGTGTGTAGTATTTACGACACGAAATTTATTGTGAGTGTAAACTTCCCTTCAATTATAAGAGAAAAATCTATCAAGCAGAAGAAATGACCCCTCATGTAATATATAAATAAATAAATAAATAAATAAATAAATATGCAAATAAATGGGGATGATCTAGGAGGATTGAAAAAAATGAAAAATAAAAACAAAAAGCACAAGAAGACCTATTACAGCAGAAAATGGAAACCATCTGCTGAGAAACAGAGGGCTGCATCAAAAATTCTGTGACACTTCAGAGTCCAGTGAAATTAAGATTTCAGGAGAATGAACAGAAACTTATATGTACTGAAGCTTATACTAGAGAAAGGAGGCAAGTTCTGTACTATGATAGTTACAATAAGGATGCTGATAGAAATGCTATTAGAAATGCTACTGGAAGGTTCTATTATTTATAATTGTATTGAATCCTGCTCCAACTAGGTGGCCAATTATTAATGAAAAAGGAAGCTGTTATAAATGTGTTAATTCTGATAAAGATCAACATAGTTCAATTCTAAAAATGACAGATATATATATATATATATATGCATATATATAGATGTATGTGTTTATTATAAATTCTGAGAGATACTGCCATCGAAATAAGGAGACAGAATATGGCTTGTGTCAGAGAGACTTACAAATCTGTGGCTCCAGTAGCCTAGGTGATATCACCAACAAAACAAGCCAGAGCTCAGCAGTGATCTGGTAATTCCCTTTGGATATCTGGGCCTGTCATTAAAATAATTATTAAGTAAAATATCAATGAGTGAAGATAGAGTGTGTGATAGCATGTGAGAGTTAGAGACATAGAAGGCGAGAAGAGAAATAGATGAGTTGGAAAGAGATCAGAAGTCAAAAACCTCTTACACTGTGTTCATGGATGACAGGTTCAAAGCTGGCTTGTAGAGATTGTAAGGCAGCAGCTCTCATGCCCACAGACCTCAGACATCCCCAGCTTTCACCAGATGGTGTACTTCCAGACCTGACAGTAATGTGTGTGTGTGTCTGTCTGTCTATTGTGTGTGTCAGTGTGTGCTCAGAACTCACCTATCGTAGTCTCAGAGCATGGGTGGGAAGGTAGCCAGCCTCAACTGCAACTTATGTACAGAGAACCTATCTGGTCAGGGCAAGAATGGCTGGCTAAGCAAGAATGCACATGCAAAAGGACTCTCATGTCTCCCTCTCCTGAGTTCCTGATTCAATATCATGCCTCACTATCATCCAAACACTGTCAACGGGGTAAGCTGGGGCACCCCTCAGAATTCAAGGGATGGAGCCTGTCCAGTCACATTCGGCTGCCTACTCAGCATCCAGACTCTCAGTCCCCTGCTCAGGGCAGCAGATTACAAGCCCAGAATGAACCCAGAAAGAGCTGTGTTTCAACATAGATGGGAACTGTGTTTGACCAAACAATAGTGGATGAACCCAGCCCCTTACACCTACACTTTGGGTCCGGCTAAGGCAATTGCTCCTGTGGC